>NC_080382.1:43401946-43701946 GCF_014773155.1 Arachis stenosperma
GTGAAATATGTCTCCAAGTGGGTCGAGGCCATCACAACAACTACCTGTGATGCACCACTTGTTCTTCAGTTCCTTAAAAGATACATCTTCACCAGATATGGGGTGCCTAAAGGCCTTATTAGTGATGGTGGCAGCCATTTTTGTAACAAACAAATGGAAAAACTGCTCCACAAATATGGAGTAATTCACAAAGTGGCCACACCATACCACCCTAAAACTAATGGAAAGGCTGAAGTGGCTAACAGAGAGCTGAAAAGAATCTTGGAGAAGACAATTGGGGTCACAAGGAAAGAGATTAAGTAAGAAAGTTGGATCATGCCCAAATGGACTGGCCTTTACTTGGTGACAAAGGTTTTCCCACATGGAAGCCTTGAACTCATGAATGAAGCTACAAAAGACACATTCACATCAAATGGTCACAAAGCAAAGCATTACTTGGGAGGCCCTTGGAACAAAGAGGAGAGTATCCATGAACTAAGCTAAACAAGGAGGACGTCAAGCTAATGACGATAAAAAAGTGCTTGTTGGGAGGCAACCCAACCAGAGGTAGTTTTCTTTCCTAGATGCTTCAATAAAAATTCAAGAATTCCCCATGTATGGTAAGAAATTAAGTTTGGTGTTGCACACCAAAAGGAGTATAAAAAGGGTGAATGTGTGATTTTAAGTTTGGTGTTTCACCTAGATTTGATAGAAAGACACTGTAACCCTTTGAAGAACATCATGAGTCATGAATTCCAAAGCAATCAGGGAAATCTCTTGACAGTTGTTTGATTAATCTTTTACTGGTTTGTTTAATAAAACCACAAGGTTTCATGCACATGATTAAACTTACTATGGACAGTAGCAAGGGACTAAGTTTGGTGTTCCCACACCAAAGTAAGTTCAAGAACCTACAACAATTCATGCATGCTAACCATTTTCTTAAGTGCTTAGAGAACAAGCAACTTCCAATGATTATGCAGGAAAGGCATTCGGCCTCTTGAAAGAATCATACATCATCACCAAAGAAATATAAAAGTTATAGATGATGATGACAAAAAGGAAAGTTGGAAGACACTCCCAAAAGGTTGTATTGTCACTTAATTCCATTTGCTTTGAAATGTTCTAAATTGAAAGTCTCTATATATCCTGCTGATTAGTCTAATTAGTGCAAATTCTGATGTTTGCTAAGTGTTCAGGTATAGGTCTTGTCTCATTTTCATCTGCTTGAATATTATGCCTTGTCGCTTTACCTTTTAGTTGAATAAGAAAAGTGTTTAAAATAGAAAGTAAAAGTCCAATGTGATAGGAACTAGAATAGAGATCAGTGCTGGTATGTGCTTGGCTAGATTAGCAAATTCAAGAATAAAGTTGCATGATAGAATGTCTCTTTTTAGTATAAACTTAAGTGCTGTTATGAACCTTTAATAAATAATTATCCTTGGAAAAGAAAAAAATAAGCAAGAAGGAAAGAAAGAAAAGCCTAGAAGTGGCAACAACCAAATGAAAGAAAGAAAGAATAAAAGCTAGACACCAATAGCTTGGACCTTAAGACATATGTCTGTGGTGTCTGTGTACTGGGATCTACTTCGATGATTAGGTTCTAAGGAGTGTTTCAACACTTGGTAACTTGGGTTAACTAACACGGGATTATCAACCAAAAGTCCATTATCAAGAGCAACCTAGTTACAATACATTTAGTAACCCAAAGAGGTGTTGGGCATCAATGTTCTTAAGAAGAATTGTGAGCCAAGTGTCTGTAGTGAAGAAGTGTTGATTAAAAAATTGAGCCACAAGGCTGCTGCAACACTTGACACTGAGCTACAATTGAAAAAAATAAGTTTCTAAAGCAAAGGAAAGAAAGAAAATTTTAACAAGGATCAATAAGGAATAAAGGTTTCTGATGAGCGGATAATTTATACGCTTTTTGGCATTGTTTTTTGATAGTTTTTAGTATGTTTTATTCACTTTTTAGTATATTTTTATTATTTTTTAAGAAAAATTCACATTTTTGGACTTTACTATGAGTTTGTGTGTTTTTTCTGTGATTTTAGGTATTTTCTGGTTGAAATTGAGGGACCTGAGCAAAAATCTGATTCAGAGGCTGACAAAGGATTGCTGATGCTGCTGGATGCTGACATCCCTACACTCGAAATGGAATTTTTGGAGCTACCAAAGTCCAAATGGTGTGCTCTCAATTGCGTTGGAAATTAGACATTCAAGGATTTCCAGCAATATATAATAGTCCATACTTTGCCCAAGTGTAGATGACACAAACTGGCATTTAACGCCAGCTTTCTGCCCTATTCTGGCGTTAAACGCCAGAAACAAATTGCAAAGCAGAGTCAAATGCCAGAAACAAGTTACAAACTGGCGTTCAACTTCAAGGAAGACCTCTACACGTGAAAGCTTCAATGCTCAGCCCAAGCACACACCAAGTGGGCCCGGAAGTGGATTTCTGCATCATTTACTCATTTATGTACCCCTAGTAACTAGTCTAGTATAAATAGGACTTTTTACTATTGTATTTTCATCTTCGTATCTAACTTTGATCAGTTTATGTGATCTTAGACATTGGGGACTGGCCTCACGGCCATGCCTGGACCTTTATCACTTATGTATTTTCAACGGTGGAGTTTCTACACACCATAGATTAAGGGTGAGGAGCTCTGTTGTTCCTCGAGTATTAATGCAATTACTACTGGTTTCTATTTAATTCATGCTTATTCTTATTGATGACAAGTCATCATATACCTATTTTTCAAGCTACTTTCACTTGTTTTGTTAGCATTTATGCACTTTCTTGCATCCTAAGTAAGTGATTTGGAGTGAAAATGCATAACTTCTTTAAATCAAGCAACCACCATGAAATTAATGTTAAATCATGAGGTTTAAGCTAATTTTAATTGAATTTTAATTGATTTATAAGCCTCTTGAATTTAGTGATACTTTGAGTGGTTGTTTTGGTTTATTGTAGGTGAAGAAAAGAAAAAAAAAAGAGAAAAGCGTGGCCGAAGAAAGCGTGACCCAAGGAGAAGGAAGCGTGGTCAAAAGGAGGAGAAGTGTGCCACATGCAATGGGGGAGGCAAGCATTGCCCTCCACAAGGGCACACTGCCCTCTAGGAGGGCAACATAAGGGAACTAAGCAAAGAAGGCAACTCTGCCCTGCCCACTACAAGGGCAGAGCACACATTTGTGCCTTGGAATCAAGAAGAAGAAAAGGATGCCCTGCCCTCCACAAGGGCAATATCGGGCTCACCAAGGAAGAAAATCAAAGGAAAATGTCTCCAAATGCTTGCCACAAGAGTTGAACACGGGACCATGAGGAAGCTAGGAACTAAGGTCCATTACCGTGCCAAGAAACCAAGGAAAATGAATGAGCGTGTGTTTCGGCCATGATTCGAACCTGGGACATCAAAGTGAAAACACTGCCCTGCCCTCCGCGAGGGCAAGGCAGCATTTTGTTGGTGCATGGATCTGGCGCACCAAGGCTCAATTCTAGCGCACCAAGGCTCAATTCTGGCGCACCATCACGATCCTGGCAGCACCAATTTTTCCTGCCCTACCCTCCGCGAGGGCAGGGCAGCGTTCTGCGCACCAAGGCACGTTCCTGGCAGCACCAGCGCGCACCACAGCTTGAATTTGGCGCACCAATTTTTCCTGCCCTGCCCTCCGCGAGGGCAGGGCAGCGTTTTGCGCACTAAGACTGCACCAAGCCGCACCAAGCCGCACCAAGGAAGCACCAACACGCACCAAATCCTGCCCTGCCCTCCACAAGGGCAGGGCAGCCTCCTTGGAGCTACCATTTTGGGCCGAAAAATTCAATTAAAATTCCAATTGAATTCATTTCTTCACCAAATCAAAAGCCCATCCAAATCCCAATATCCAAGAATAGAAAGTGTATAAATAGGAGTTAGTTTGATGTAATTAGGACCTTTACTTTGAACTTTTAGCTTTGCTTTTGAATTTGGCACTTTCTTTGAGCTTAGAGCTTTTGCACTTTCCTTGGGAAACCTGACCGAGAGTTCAGAGAATTGGGGAGGAGAATTGATCTCTCTTCTTCCTCATTCTTGTCTGAGCACTTTTAATTTTCTTGTTTTGAGTTTTGGGTGTGAAGAGTTGAGGAAATTCTGTCTCAACCTCCATTCCAAAATCTCTTTAATTCTTTTCTGCATAATTAAATTCAATTTCAATTTCCTTTACTACTTCTTCTTCTAATTCTTGTTAATTTCTTTGATTACTTGGATCTGGGAAGGTAATTGAGATCTAGGCTCTGCTACCTAGTCTCTTGAACCCTGAGATCCCCATTTCCTTTTGGTTCATCTGTGAACCTTGCTGCATTTTAATTTCAATTTCTGTTAGAATCATCATAGCTTCCAATTCATCTTCTACTTAATTAATTGTTGCAATTTACTTTCTCTTTGCTTAGATTCTGCAATCCCAGTCCTCAAATCCCTTTTACATTCAAGCAATTTACATTTCTTGCCATTTAAGTTACTGCAATTTACATTCCTTGCACTTTAAGTTTCAGTCATTTACTTTCTTGTTCTTTAAGATTCATCAAGTTTACTTTCCTGCTCTTTAATTTACTGCAATTTGCCCTTTCCCCTTTACATTTACTGTCATTTACTTCCTGTTAAACACAAATCACTCAACCAACACTTGATTCGCTTGACTAAACCAACCACTAAACTAAAATTGCTCAATCCTTCAATCCCTGTGGGATCGATCTCACTCATGTGAGTTATTATTACTTGATGCGACCCGGTACACTTGCCGGTGAGTTTTGTGTCGGATCGTTTTCCGCACATCAAGTTTTTGGCGCCATTGCCGGGGATTGAAATAGATTGACAATGATTAAGTGAAGTGGAGGTCTAGATTAAGCACTTTTTCTTTTCTGTTTCTCTAACACACTAACTGTTTGAATTTTTGCGTAAACTAACTAAACCTCATTCTAGCAATAGATTGAAGTTTTATTGATTTTCTGGGTCTGTGTGTTTATTTTTCTGTGTTTGTATGTCAGGTACAGGAAGATCTTCACCTGTTCTCTCTGAAATTGACCAAAGAACTCTTCGAAGAATAAGAAGAGCTGAAAGAGGAAAGAACGTCATTAGAGAGGAAGAATCTGAGGAGGAATTCCAAGAGATGGAAGGAGATCTCAATCAACCAGGAGAAGGAGCCAACAATAACCAACAACAACGAAGAGTCTTGGCTTCATACACATTTGCAAATGCTAGACATTGTGGGAGTAGCATTCTTCCCCCCAATGTCAATGCAAACAACTTTGAATTAAAGCCACAACTCATCACTTTGGTTCAAAACAACTGTTCCTTTGGAGGAGGACCATTGGAGGACCTAAATCAACACTTATCCACCTTCTTGAGGATTTGTGACACTGTTAAAACCAATGGTGTGCCCCCTGACAGTTACAAGTTGTTGCTCTTTCCATTTTCTCTCAGAGACAAAGCCACTCAATGGCTAGAAACGTTCCCAAAGGAAAGCATCAACACTTGGGATGACTTAGTGAGCAAGTTCCTTGCCAAATTCTATCCCCCCCAAAGAATCTTAAGATTGAAGACAGAGGTGCAAACATTCACTCAAATGGAGGCTGAGAATTTATATGAAGCATGGGAAAGATATAAAGCTCTATTAAGAAAGTGTCCACCAGAGATGTTTACTGAATGGGATAAGTTACAAAACTTCTATGAAGGACTCACTCTAAAGGCTCAAGAAGCACTTGATCACTCAGCCGGAGGCTCATTACAACTCATGAAAACCACAGAGGAAGCTCAAAACCTCATTGATATGGTGGCCAACAACCAATATTTCTTTGCTCATCAAAGACAACGCCAACCATCACAAAGAAGAGGAGTAATGGAGTTAGAAGGAGTGGATTCAATTCTAGCTCAGAACAAGATGATGCAGCAGCAGATTCAACAACAGTTTAAGCAAATGGCCAAAAGAATTGATGGCTTGCAAGTGGCAGCAGTGAGCACCACAAGCCAACCACCAACCACTTGGGTGCAAAATGAAGAAACTCAAGAGGAGCAACAGCAAGAGCAAGTCCAATACATGCACAACCAAAATCTTGGAACAAATGAAGTTTATGGTGATACTTACAATCCATCTTGGAAGAACCATCCCAACCTCAGATGGGGAGACAACCACAATCAAAACCAACAATCATGGCAAAGAAACACAAGTCAGAATAATTGGAAAAGCACAAACCACAACCCCCAGCCAAACACTAACCAAAACACATACAGAAAACCACAAAATAACTACCCCAGTTCTAACCATCACTTACCCAATAATCACCCAACTAACCAAAGCACTTACCATCATCCATCAACACCCCAAAATCAACCAATCTCACAAGACTCACAGAGGATCACTAATCTAGAGCTGCTCATGGAGAAAATGATGAAGAACCAAGAATTGACAACAAAGAACCAAGAAGCTTCCATGAAGAACCTAGAGAGGCAGATTGGACAAATCTCCAAACAGATTTCTGTTGAAAAACCATCAAGCTTACTACCAAGTGACACCATTCCCAACCCAAAGGAAGAATGCAAGGTCGTGCAACTAAGAAGTGGAAAAGTGTTATTGGATGGTAACCAAGGAGTAACCAAGAACAATGACAATGAGCCATCAAAGAATGATGAAGCCATCAACAAGGACATGCTAAGCAAGAATGTCCCAGAAAAACTCACAGAGGAAAATAACCAACCACAGAATCTGAAGAAAAGAAAGCAAATCATGGAAGAACCAAATCCAAGACAACATCAAGAGGAGAAGAGCTCAACACCACCACTGCCTTATCCACAGAGATTCCACAAAGAAACAAAGGATTAGCACTTCCACAAATTCCTTGAGACTTTCAAGAAGCTGGAAATCAACATACCTTTGGCAGAGGCTTTGGAGCAAATGCCTCTGTATGCCAAGTTTCTAAAGGAGCTCATCAACAAGAAGGGAAGTTGGAATGAGAAGGAGACTGTAATGCTTAGTGAAGAATGCAGTGCACTCATCAGAAAAGGACTCCCTCCCAAGCTTGAAGATCCTGGAGGTTTCTTCCTACCCTGCACTATTGGAAACCTATTCATCAACAAGGGAATGTGTGATTTAGGAGCAAGCATAAATCTAATCCAATCTTCTTTAGTGAAAAAGCTTGGCATAGAGGAGGTGAAACCAATACAGATATCCTTGGAATTGGTGGATCAATCAGTAGTGTATCCTAAAGGGCTGATTGAGAACCTTTTAGTTAAGGTTGACAAGTTCATCTATCCGGCAGATTTTGTGATCTTGGATTCTTCAGAAAATGGAAATGACTCCATAATACTTGGTCGACCATTCTTAGCCACTGCTAGAGCCATTGTGGATATAGAGCAAGGAGAGCTAACTCTCAGAATGCATGAGGAGAGCATCACCTTGAAAGTCTTTCCAGAATTACAAAGGAATGAAGAACCAAGCAAGACAAGTGGTGACTTCCTTCCAAAGCAAGCAACCGACAAAACAATAGAACAAGAGAGTGAGATTGTACAAGGAGAAAAAGGAATTCAAAAAGAAGCTGGAATGATAAACAAAAAGGAAGGCAACACAACTCAAGTCAATGTCAAGGGAAGCATATCAACAAGGAAGAAAAGGAAGAAAAACAAGAAAAGGGCCTACAAAGGGTGGAAGAACAAGAAAATCCCAACAGAAAGATTTGCCAAAGGTGACAAGGTGCAACTAGTGTATCAACAGCTGGGAACAAAGGATTATTACACTGTCAACCAAGTACTCTCTCTTGAGCACATTGAAATTGAGCATCAAGGAACACAGAGAAAGCTTACAGTGAGAGGTGACAAGTTGAGACATCACCAACATCAACCACCTTAAAGGGAGTTCAATGTCAAGCTAGTGACAATAAAAGAGCGCTTGTTGGGAGGCAACCCAACCTGAGGTAGTTTTCTTTTCATAACTTTTTCAATAAAAATGTTGAATAATTGGTATGCATTGCAAGGAGCTAAGTTTGGTGTTGCACACCAAAACAATTTAACGGAGAGTGAAGGATTTTAAGTTTGGTGTTCCACCAAAACTCTCATTTAAAAGCACATTCTCACTTCTTGCATGATGCTAGCTCCAAGCAACCAAACACATTATTCAACTGTTTAATTGCTTTCTAGCTTAGATTCCATAACCTTTAGCAAGAATACAAGGTTTCACATATGGTTAACTTGTTGTATCTGAGACAGTGGCAAACAATTAAGTTTGGTGTTCCCACACCAAAACAAATCCAAGAGTCACACTCAATTTATGCATACTAACTGTTCATACCCTGACCGAGCTCTCCAAACTCGGGAAGTTCGCAGAAGGTCCGACCTCGTCCCAAAGGCCCACGCCTAAGGTCGGACCTCGGACAAATAAAGAAGAAGGCCCATCAAAAGGAACGAAGCCCAAAACCTAAAGGCCGAAAAAGGCCTAGGAAAGGCGGTTCCACAAAAGATAGGGATAAGACTCCCAAAGATAAGATAAGATAAGAATATCTTATCCAGGGAAGATCACGACCAACCACTATAAATACACTGGAGCACCCAGGTATAACTCATACTCTAATTCTACTCAATATCTGCTTGGACCCATGCTAACTTAAGCATCGGAGTGTCATTGCAGGTACAACCCCCAGCCGCTCAGCACACCAAGCTCGGGTCACGGAACCCCTACCTCGGGTCTTGCCAGACGACCGAGCTACACGTTTCAGGTAACCCTCGGAACATTGGCGCCGTTGCCGGGGACCCTGGAAGTCATCCCTTTACCATGGCGGACGACCCTCCCAACAATAACCACGCTACATCAGAACAAGAAGAGGAAATTGACACCGGAGAACGATCGGACAGCCCTCTATCACCACGCACTCCAGGAGGAAACAAACAGAATCGCCCAAAGACATCACTTCCAAACAAAAATCCACAAAATCCCGAAAAAGAAGAGAGCTCAGAAATTCTAGAAGCAGTACGGGCACAGCAAGACCGACTGAAACAACTCGAAGAGGACATAAAAAAGCAGAAAGAAACTGAACAAGATTTGAGAAGGGAAGCTCGCAAGCGCAGAGAGTTAGAAGAAAAGCTGCGGAAGATAGAGGCCGAGTTGAAAGACCGGACGGAACGCGGCACCACCCCCGAAAACAACCATGATCCCTTCACGCAAGAGATCATGAAGGAGAAGGTACCGCGAAACTTCAAACCACCTGATATGGATCTCTACGACGGCACCACCGACCCAAGTCACCACCTCAGCAACTTCCGAAGCAGAATGTACCTGGTCGACGCCTCCGACGCGATTCGGTGCAAAGCCTTCCCCACCACTCTCACCAAGTCGGCCATGAAGTGGTTCGACAACCTGCCACCAGGATCAATCTCCAGCTTCGAGGACCTAACCAAAAAATTCCTAACAAGGTTCTCTATTCAAAAGGACAAGGCAAAACATGCCCCCAGTCTACTCGGGATCAAACAGGGTAACCAAGAAACTCTCCGAGAATACATGGAGCGATTCAACAAAGCCTGCCTGGACATACAACACTTGCCCACTGAAGCAGCCATCATGGGACTAGCAAACGGCCTAAAAGAAGGACCATTTAGCCAATCCCTATCCAAACGATACCCGACCTCCTTATACGAGGTGCAAGAGCGGGCAGAAAAATATATCAACATGGAGGAAACCTCCCAGCTAAGAGACTCTTCTAGGAAGGAATCAACCTACCCACTCCGAGACCGAGATCGAGAACAGAAAAAGAAAGAAGAATCCAACTCGGACAAACCACGGAAGTACCATAGCTACACTCCCCTCCGAGTTTCCCTGGTAGACGTCTACAGAGAAGTATGCCACACCGAAAAAATCCCACCGCCCCGACCTTTAAAACACAAGAGAGCGGGGAGAGATCGGTCCGAATACTGTGAATACCACAAGCTCTACGGTCATTCTACTAATGACTGCCACGACCTGAAGAATGTTATAGAAAAGCTAGCCAGAGAAGGAAAACTCGACAGATACATAGCGGAAAAAGGAGAAGAGACCAAAAGGAGAAGGAGGGGAGATAACGAGGATCGGGCCGAACAGACCCTGCGAACCCCTAAAAGGCGACCAAAAATTAGCACGGCGATGCTACAACGAAAGTCTAAGCCTAAAAGGGAAAGAAGTCAACACAATAGAACTCGGGCGAGTTCAAACCCGAGAAGACCTTCGGCCACAACCAGAGGGAGAAACCGAAAGGATCCAAATCGGGAACACACCTGAAAAATTAACAAACATTGGAGCAAACCTCGAAGCAGGCCTAAAGGAGGAACTCAAAACCCTCTTAAGGGAGAATTCCGACCTCTTCGCCTGGAAGGCCTCCGACATGCCAGGCATAAGTCCCGACCTGATGTGCCATAAGCTATCAGTATACCCGGGATCCAGACCCGTCCAACAGAGACGCCGGAAGCTCGGACCCGAGCGCATGCAGGCAATAGAAGAACAGGTACAAGCACTGCTAGATGCAGGATTCAATAGGGAAGTAAAATATCCCCTATGGCTCGCAAACGTGGTCCTGGTAAAAAAGCCCAACGGAAAATGGAGGATGTGCGTCGATTACACGGATCTCAACAAAGCCTGCCCCAAAGACCCATATCCACTACCAAACATCGACGCCTTAGTCGACGCAGCCTCAGGCTACAGATATCTCTCCTTCATGGATGCATACTCGGGATACAATCAAATCCCGATGTACGGACCCGACCAAGAAAAGACCTCGTTCATAACCCCAAGGGCAAACTACTGCTACGTAGTAATGCCCTTCGGGCTGAAGAACGCCGGGGCAACCTACCAGAGGCTAATGAACAAAGTATTCTCAGAGCACATCGGGCTACAGCTAGAAGTGTACGTCGACGATATGCTGGTAAAGACACAAGAAGACAGAAACTTGGTTCCCGACCTCACAAGTGTCTTCGGCACCCTCAGGAAACACAACATGAGACTTAACCCGACCAAGTGCACCTTCGCCGCAGAAGCCGGAAAGTTCTTAGGCTTCATGCTGACTCAAAGAGGCATCGAAGCAAACCCGGACAAATGCCAAGCGATACTCAAAATGAAGAGCCCGACGTGTGTCAAAGAAGTACAACAACTAAATGGAAGGCTAGCCGCCCTATCAAGATTCTTGGCAGGATCAGCGATAAAATCACTACCTCTCTACTCACTCCTAAAGAAAGGGAAACCCTTCTCATGGACCCCGGAGTGCGAAAAAGCCTTCCAAGAATTCAAGGAATTCCTCGGGCAGCCACCAATCCTAACCTGACCTTTAAAAGGGGAAGAGCTCGTATTATACCTCTCGGTCGGACATCGGGCAGTTGCTTCAGCATTAATACGAGAAAATGACCAAGGACAACACCCCATATACTTCGTAAGCAAGGCACTACAAGGGGCCGAATTAAACTATCAGAAAATAGAGAAATTCGCCTACGCCCTAGTATTCACGGCTCGGAGGCTCCGTCCCTACTTTCAAGCCCACACCATCAAAGTCCGGACGAACCAACCCATGAGACACATCCTACAAAAAACAGACATGGCAGGACGAATCCTACAATGGGCGGTGGAACTGTCCGAGTTCGACCTCCACTATGAAGCCCGGACTGCCATAAAATCTCAATATCTAGCCGACTTCATCGCAGAATATACTGAGACCCCGGGAACCCCACTCTCGTGGAATCTGTATGTCGACGGGTCCTCAAACAAAACAGGAAGCAGAGCCGGTGTTATACTCGAAAGCGACCAAGGAACACGGATAGAGCTATCCTTAAAATTCGAGTTCCAGGCTTCAAACAACCAAGCCGAATACGAGGCCCTACTAGCAGGACTAAAGCTAGCCGAAGAGGTCGGAGCCCAGAGAATCACGATCTTCAGCGACTCCCAGGTCCTCACATCACAAGTAAATGGAAGTTACCAGGCCAAAGACCCTACTATGAAAAAATACCTGGACCAAACACAGGCACAATTACGACACTTCCCGGAAATACAAATCCAGCACATACCTCGGGAACAAAATGCCCGGGCAGACGCCCTCTCGAAGCTCGCTAGCACCAAGCCCGGAGGCAACAACAGAAGTCTTCTCCAAGAAACCCTACAATCTCCCTCCGTGCTAAGAGAGGAAGAAACGTTAAATATATCCAACCAACAGCAAGGATGGATGACCCCCATACTCAACTACCTGAAGTCAGGAACTCTCCCCATAGAAAGAAAAGAAGCTAAAAGGCTTACAAAGGACGCCCAGAATTATACGCTAATTCACGACGTATTATACAGAAGAGGATTCTCAAACCCCCTCCTTAGGTGCGTTCCGACCTCAGAAACAAAGGGCGTCCTCGAAGAAGTCCACGAAGGCATGTGTGGGAACCATCTCGGAGCTCGGGCACTATCCAAGAAAGTAGTCAGGGCCGGGTTCTACTGGCCGACCTTACAAAGAGACGCGACAGAGTTTGTGAAAATATGCCCCCCCTGCCAAAAACACGCCAATTTTCACAAGGCACCGCCCGAAGACCTTATCAGCATCACTGCGCCATGGCCCTTCGCAAAATGGGGACTCGACCTACTCGGCCCGTTTCCACAAGGACCGGGGCAAGTCAAATACCTCATAGTAGGGGTCGACTACTTCACAAAGTGGATCGAAGCCGAACCCTTAGCCACTATTACGGCTCAGAAAAGCCGTAAATTCCTATACAAAAACATCGTCACGAGGTTCGGAGTCCCCTACTCCATCACAACAGACAATGGAACACAGTTCACGGACACAAGTTTTCAGAACTTAGTGGCCGAACTAAAAATCAAACAGCAATTCACATCGGTCGAGCACCCACAAGCCAATGGACAAGCAGAGGCTGCAAATAAAGTCATCTTGGCCGGGTTAAAGCGAAGACTCCAAGAGGCCAAAGGGGCGTGGGCCGACGAACTCCCCCAGGTACTATGGGCATATCGGACAACCCCGCACTCTACAACAGGAGAATCCCCATTCCGGCTAGCTTACGGGATGGAGGCAATGATTCCTATCGAAATAGATGAAGGGTCGCCCAGAGTCATCTTCTACAACGAAAGAGGCAACCCACAGGCACAAAGGGAAGAACTCGACCTCCTCCCCGAGGTCCGAGAAAGAGCCCGAATCCGAGAAGAAGCCTTAAAACGGCGAACGGCCCTCAGATACAATCAAAAGGTAATAAAGCGAAGCTTCTCCAGTCACGACCTGATTCTAATCCGAAATGACATCGGAACACAAAAGTCGGGAGAAGGAAAGCTAGCCGCAAATTGGAAAGGGCCCTACAAGGTAACAGAAGTCTTAGGGACAGGCTACTACAAAATATCCGACCTAGAAGGCAATGAGCTGCCCAGGACCTGGCACGCCTGTAATCTAAGACGGTACTACAGCTAGAAAAACTTAACCCGAGGTGTACTCTTTTTCCCTACAAGGGTTTTTTAATGAGACACCCGGTTAAGTAGGATACCCGACCTAAAGGGTAAACACCTTGTAAATATTCTTTCTTTTTAATACTAATCAAATTTCTCTATTTTCTCTTCCTCATGATGAAGCAAATCCTAGAAAGTACCCCACCAAGGCGCATTAATTTATGCTCGGCAAAACGCAAAAAAATCATTTGCCAAGAGACCATACAAGGTCGGCAAAGATAAAGCGACGAGGTTCAAATTAATGTGAGAAGTTATAAAGTAACTCTGAAATGGCTCGAAAAGCCAAATAAAAAAGAGGTTACGAAAATAACTTAAAGAGGCCGACCAAACGACAAAGTCGGACCTAACAAAAAGGAGGTACTCGAGCACCCGATGTCCGAGAAAAAGCTCAGCCCGAGAAAGAAGCCTTAAAACGGCAAGAACCAGGATTTCGAAAAACGCTTACTAAAAAGTTGCTTTACAAAAAGCAACTAAAAAGTACAAAGCGAAAAGAACGAAATCGAAAGAAGTTTCAAAACGCTAGCTAAAAAGTTGTTATCCGAAAAACAACTAAAAAGCACGAAAGCGGAGACATAAAGTCAAAACGCTAGCTAAAAAGTTGTTATCCGAAAAACAACTAAAAAGCACGAAAGCGGAGACATAAAGTCAAAACGCTAGCTAAAAAGTTGTTATCCGAAAAACAACTAAAAAGCACGAAAGCGGAGACATAAAGTCAAAACGCTAGCTAAAAAGTTGTTATCCGAAAAACAACTAAAAAGCACGGAAGCGGAAACATAAAGTCAAAACGCTAGCTAAAAAGTTGTTATCCGAAAAACAACTAAAAAGCACGAAGGCAGAAACCAAAGGTCAAAACACAAACACCGCATAATAAAGTCACCACAAGTGGCTAAATAAAAGCAAAAGGTGTCCAAAAGTGTTCACAAAAGCCATCCAACAAAAAGCCCACAGGCCGGGCAAACCACTAAAAAGATCACAGAGGATCAAGGTCCTTTCCGGTCTCCGCATCAACAGAAGGCTGCGGAGGGAACATCGAAATCGGGACTGCATCGACAGCACCATCATCCCGGCTTGAAACCTCCACACCAGATCTATCCTCAGCCAAAGGTGAAGTCGGGTTCACAACCGGAACCTCGGACACCGGAGCCTTGTGGTCGGACACCGGAACCTCATCCTCGGCAGGAGCAGGAACAATCTTTCCCTCCACAACAATGTTTTCCGTACTGAATAAGCTCAGATCCAGGTCGGGAGCAAGAACCCGGACCTGATCCCTCAAATTCACAAACATAGCATCCATACCCTTGGCCACATTATCTTCCAGCTCGTAAAAATCATCCCGAGCAGACTGCAACTTCTCCTTCGTCTCCACAAGCTCGGCATACAGCTTAGTATAGTTCTCCGTCGCCACCCTCGCCATCTCCTCAGATGTCTTCGCTGCCGCCACAGCCGCGGTGGCCCTAGTTTTCTCTTCCTCCAAAGAGGCCTCCAGCTCAGTAATCCTGGCAGCCTTCAGTTGACTAATCTTATCAAGCTCGGACCGTGCCTTCTCAAGTCGGGAGCTGGTCGCCCCAAGGGGAGCTTTCTTGAACTCCCGAGCAATAGCGGCATGAAGACTAGCCATCCGAACACAGCTCCGCGCCATATACTGAAAGTGATGCTCCATAGACGCATCATCAGTAGAAATAAAGGTCTGGGGGAGAATGTGCTGCTCAATCCAACCAAGAGCGTCAAAATCCTTATCATTGAAACCGGCAAGCTCTTGAGAGGTCTTCTGTTTCTTGGGGGGAGGACCCGAGGTCGAAAACGGGGAAAGGTGACCGGGTCCGGAGGTCGGAAGATCTTGAGTTATAGCTCGGAACTGAGGAGTCGGAATGGTCTTCGACCGAGTCTGAACACCCACGGTAGTCTTCTGCGGAGAAGATCGGGCAGAAGCCTCAGCCTCGATATTCCGAGCAGCCGCAGACTTCTTCGACCGACGAAGGAACTTCATGGAATCAGCCTGAGAAGACATCTCTGCAGAAACAAAAGAAAGGGATTATCACAACAGAAAAACCTCCAAAACGAAGCCAAAATACTAAGATGAAATCTCAAAGAGGTCGGGAACTACCTAACTCGGAACGGAGAAGGCTTGGATCTCCCAACATTTTCTTCGTATCCAAGTGAGGTGCCCGACCCCATAAACTGCTCAACACACCCACAAAAGCCTGCTCCACCTCATCTAGACTCTCAAAAGTATACTTAACCGACACTACATTCTCCTGCCAACAAAGAGGAAAAGAAGGCTCCCCACTCTCATCTAGAAAGAAAGGTCGGACATCTCCAGCAGCCCGGACCTTGAAATAGTAGTTCTTGAAATCATGAAACGACTCATCATACAAGGTACAAAACTTCTTTCCCTGGTTAGCCCTAAAAGAGACCCAGGACACCTTCCCAGCACCCGACCCCGGCTTCGTCAACACGAACAGATAGGAAAAAAGAGAAACAGAAGGGGAGACGCCCAAAAACTGACACAAAAGTTGAAACAGCTTTAAAAACGCCCAAGAATTTGGATGGAGTTGCGTAGGGGCAAGGTTACAAGACCAAAGGACCTCGGACTCCAAGTCGGTAAAAGGAAGTCGTACACCCAGCTTCGAGAAAAAACAACCGTAAGCATAAAAGAATAGCTTCTCGGAACTTTCTAAAGGCGGGAAGCACACTCTCTCCTCGGACTCCGGGGCTACTAGCTCATAATCCCGCTCAGACTCCCTGTTCTCACAAATACTACACTCCCTACGGAACCTAACTAGATACTCAGAATCTACAACAGAAGGGACCCTTAGAGGAACAGGATCTACCCAACCAAGACCACTCGGAATCTTGGTCGACATTGCTTGAAACACCTTTCGAGACATAAAAGATCTTGCCTACAAAGAAGAATACAACAGCAAGCCAAAAATCACATAATCGGCAGACAGCAAAAAACCCATTCAGCAGAAGCAAGAAAACAAAAGTTCTTTTAGAAGAAAAAATGCAGTAACCCGAAAACAAAGTACCAAGAGAAAAGAGCCCCCCCCACATACAAACAACCAAAACAATGGCGGCGCCTCTTTTCGGGGCAACCCCAGCATAGAAGAAAAAGAAACAAAAGCATATGTGCACAGCGAAAGTAAAGACGAGAAACAAACCTGGAAGAAAGGAAGAAAACGACGAGCTCCGATGCAAGAAGAACGAAAACAGCGGCGCAGAGGAAACCCCGAAAAACAACGCACAGAAAGAATCGGAGAAGAAGAACAGAGAGAAAGAAGGAAGATGCTCGAAAGAGAGGTGGCGAAAAACCCAGAAAAAGGGAAGGGGAACAGAATAAACAAAGAAAATGAGGAAAGGGGCAAATAAATAATGCCTTCACAGAGCCCGAACGGAAATCGAGGAGAAACGGTAAAAAGCAATAAATGCTGAAACGGCCATTTTCAAATTTTGAAAAGACGACTATGCCCGAGCTCGACCTCTCAAAAGGACGAACTCGGACAGGGGCACTGTTCATACCCTGACCGAGCTCTCCAAACTCGGGAAGTTCGCAGAAGGTCCGACCTCGTCCCAAAGGCCCACGCCTAAGGTCGGACCTCGGACAAATAAAGAAGAAGGCCCATCAAAAGGAACGAAGCCCAAAACCTAAAGGCCGAAAAAGGCCTAGGAAAGGCGGTTCCACAAAAGATAGGGATAAGACTCCCAAAGATAAGATAAGATAAGAATATCTTATCCAGGGAAGATCACGACCAACCACTATAAATACACTGGAGCACCCAGGTATAACTCATACTATAATTCTACTCAATATCTGCTTGGACCCATGCTAACTTAAGCATCGGAGTGTCATTACAGGTACAACCCCCAGCCGCTCAGCACACCAAGCTCGGGTCACGGAACCCCTACCCCGGGTCTTGCCAGACGACCGAGCTACACGTTTCAGGTAACCCTCGGAACAGTACCATTACTGGCGTTAAACACCCAGAATGGTGCCCATTCTGGCGTTTAACGCCCAAAATGCCCATTACTGGCGTTTTTTCGCCAGTAAGCTCATTTTCTCTGCTTTTTGAGCTGAATCCTTCTGTAACTCTGTGAATTCCTTCATTTTTGATACTTGCCTCTGTAAGAACAATTCATACAACCTCCTAATGACTGGGTTGCCTCCCAGCAAGCGCTTCTTTACTGTCTTTAGCTGGACTTTCACTGAGGATCACTCAAGTCTCAGTTTTGAGCACTCCTGCTCAAAATTTCCTTCAAGATAGTGCTTGATTCTCTGTCCATTAACAATGAACTTTTTGTCAAAATCAATATCCTGAAGCTCAACATACCCATATGGTGAGACTCCTGTAATCACATACGGACCCCTCCACCGGGATTTGAGTTTTCCTGGAAACAATTTGAGCCTGGAGTTGAAGAGCAGAACTTTTTGTCCTGGCTCAAAGACTCTGGTTGACAATCTCTTGTCATGCCATTTCTTTGCCTTTTCCTTATAAATTTTTGCATTTTCAAAGGCATTGAGTCTGAACTCCTCTAGCTCATTTAGCTGGAGCAGTCTTTTCTCACCAGCTAACTGTGCATCCATGTTTAGGAATCTGGTTGCCCAGTAGGCCTTATGTTCCAGTTCCACAGGCAAATGACAGGCCTTCCCATACACTAGTTGGTATGGGGAGGTTCCTATAGGAGTCTTGAATGCTGTTCTATATGCCCACAGAGCATCATCCAAGCTCTTTGCCCAATCCTTTCTTCGGGCCATTACAGTCCGTTCTAGGATTCTTTTTAGTTCTCTGTTAGAGACTTCAGCTTGCCCATTTGTCTGTGGATGATATGCAGTTGCCACTTTATGGCTAATTCCATATCTAACCATAGCAGAGTATAGTTGTTTGTTGCAGAAATGAGTGCCCCCATCACTGATTAGCACTCTGGGGACGCCAAACCTGCTGAAGATGTTTTTCTGGAGGAACTTCAGTACGGTTTTGGTATCATTAGTGGGTGTAGCAATTGCTTCTACCCACTTAGATACATAGTCCACTGCCACCAGAATATAAGTGTTTGAGTATGATGGTGGGAATGGTCCCATGAAATCAATTCCCCATACATCAAACAATTCTATCTCTAATATCCCTTGTTGAGGCATGGCATATCCGTGAGGCAGGTTACCAGCTCTTTGGCAACTGTCACAGTTACGCACAAATTCTCAGGAATCTTTATAGAGAGTAGGCCAGTAGAATCCACACTGGAGGACTTTAGTGGCTGTTCGCTCACTTCCAAAATGTCCTCCATACTGCGATCCATGGCAGTGCCATAGGATCCTTCGTGCTTCTTCTCTAGGTACACATCTGCGGATCACTCCGTCAGCACATCTCTTAAAGAGATATGGTTCATCCCAAAGGTAGTACTTGGCATCTGAAATTAATTTCTTTCTTTGCACACTGCTGTACTCCTTGGGTATGAACCTCACAGCTTTATAGTTTGCCATGTCTGCAAACCATGGAGCTTCCTGGATGGCAAAGAGTTGCTCATCTGGGAAAGTCTCAGAGATCTCAGTAGAAGGGAGGGACGCCCCAGCTACTGGTTCTATTCTGGACAGATGATCAGCTACTTGATTCTCTGTCCCTTTTCTGTCTCTTATTTCTATATCAAACTCTTGCAGAAGCAACACCCATCTTATAAGCCTGGGTTTTGAATCCTGCTTTGTGAGTAAGTATTTAAGAGCAGCATGGTCAGTGTACACAATCACCTTTGATCCCACTAGGTAGGATCTAAACTTGTCAATGGCATAGACCACTGCAAGTAATTCTTTTTCTGTGGTTGTGTAATTCTTCTGTGCATCATTTAGAACACGGCTAGCATAATAAATGACATGCAGAAGTTTGTTATGCCTCTGTCCCAACACTGCACCAATGGCATGATCACTGGCATCACACATTAATTCAAATGGTAATGCCCAATCTGGTGCAGAGATGACTGGTGCTGTGACCAGCTTAGCTTTCAGGGTCTCAAATGCCTGCAAACACTGTGTGTCAAACACAAATGGCGTGTCAGCAGCTAGCAGGTTACTCAAAGGCTTTGCAATTTTCGAAAAATCCTTGATAAACCTTCTATAGAATCCTGCATGCCCCAGAAAGCTTCTGATTGCCTTAACATTGGCAGGTGGTGGTAATTTTTCAATTACCTCTACCTTTGCCTTATCCACCTCTATTCCCCTGCTTGAAATTTTGTGCCCAAGGACAATCCCTTCAGTCACCATAAAGTGACATTTCTCCCAGTTTAAAACCAGGTTAGTTTCTTGGCACCTTTTCAGGACAAGTGATAGGTGGTTAAGACAGGAGCTGAATGAGTCTCCATATACTGAGAAGTCATCCATGAAGACTTCCAGAAATTTCTCTACCATATCTGAGAAGATAGAGAGCATGCACCTTTGAAAGGTTGCAGGTGCATTGCACAGACCAAAAGGCATCCTCCTGTAGGCAAACACGCCAGAAGGGCAAGTAAATGCTGTCTTCTCTTGGTCCTGAGGATCTACTGCAATTTGGTTGTAGCCTGAATAGCCATCCAAAAAGCAGTAGTAATCGTGACCAGCTAGTCTTTCTAGCATTTGATCTATGAAAGGTAAAGGAAAATGATCCTTTCTGGTGGCTGTATTGAGCCTTCTGTAGTCAATACACATGCGCCACCCTGTGACTGTTCTTGTAGGAACCAGTTCATTTTTTTCATTATGAACCACTGTCATGCCTCCCTTTTTAGGGACAACCTGGACAGGGCTCACCCAGGGGCTATCAGAAATAGGATAAATAATCCCAGCCTCTAGTAATTTAGTGACCTCTTTCTGCACCACCTCCTTCATGGCTGGATTTAGCCTCCTCTGTGGTTGAACCACTGGTTTGGCATTATCCTCCAACAGGATCTTGTGCATGCATCTAGCTGGGCTGATGCCTTTAAGATCACTTATGGACCACCCAAGAGCTGTCTTGTGTGTCCTTAGCACTTGAATCAGTGCTTCCTCTTCCTGTGGATTTAAAGCAGAGCTTATAATCACTGGAAAAGTGTCACCCTCTCCTAGAAATGCATATTTCAGAGATGGTGGTAGAGGTTTGAGTTCAGGTTTAGGAGGTTTATCCTCCTCCTGAGGAATTTTCGAAAATTCCTTTACTTCCTCTAGTTCTTCTTAATCAGGTTGAGCATCTTTGAAGATGTCCTCAAGCTCTGATTCCAGGCTTTCAGCCATATTGATCTCTTCTACCAGAGAATCAATAATGTCAACGTCCATGCAATCATCTGGTGTGTCTGGATGCTGCATAGCTTTCACAGCATTTAACTTGAACTCATCCTCATTGACTCTCAAGGTTACTTCCCCCTTTTGTACATCAATGAGAGTCCGTCCAGTTGCTAGCAAAGGTCTTCCTAGAATGAGAGTTGCACTTTTGTGCTCCTCCATTTCCAGCACCACAAAGTCAGTTGGAAAGGCAAATGGCCCAACCTTGACAATCATGTCCTCTATTATGCCTGATGGGTGTTTAATGGAGCCATCAGCAAGTTGGAGGCATATCCTGGTTGGTTTGACTTCTCCAATCAACCCAAGCTTTCTGATAGTGGATGCAGGTATTAGATTGATGCTTGCTCCAAGATCACATAAAGCTGTCTTGGTGCAAGTGCCTTCTAATGTGCATGGTATCAGAAAGCTTCCAGGATCTTGAAGCTTTTCTGGTAAGCTTTTTAGAATGACTGCACTGCATTCTTCAGTGAGAAACACTTTTTCAGTTTCTCTCCAATCCTTCTTATGGCTTAAAATTTCTTTCATGAATTTAGCATAAGAAGGTATTTGCTCAAGTGCCTCTGCAAACGGAATCTTTATTTCAAGAGTCCTTAAATAGTCTGCAAAGCGGGCAAATTGCTTATCCTGTTCCGCTTTGCGGAGTTTCTGAGGATAAGGCATCTTGGCTTGATATTCTTCAACCTTAGATGCTGCAGGTTTATTCCTTACAGAAGTGGTTGAAGAAGCCTTGTTAGAGGGATTACTGTCAGCACTCTCAGGTGTCTGATTTTCCCTTGGCGTTTGAACGCCAGGAATGGGTGGAAATTGGGCGTTTAACGCCAGCTTTTCCCCCTTTTCTGGCGTTTGAACGCCAGCACTGGGCAAGGAATGGGCGTTTAACGCCAGCTTTCCTTCCCTTTCTGGCGTTTGAACGCCAATAACATTCCTCTCTGGGCTCTTACTGTCCTCAGAGGGATTTTGAGCTGTGATTTGGTCATCCTCTGTCATTTGTTCCTTGTTTGGCTTTTTGCTCTTTTGAGCAGTGTTATTCAGTGTCTTCCCACTCCTCAGTTGAACTGCTTGACATTCTTCTGTTATTTGTTTAGATATTTGCTGTTTTGCCTGGTTCAACTGCAGTTCTATGCTCTTGTTAGCAACCTTAGTATCATGGAGCATTTCTTTAAATTCTGCTAACTGTTCAGTTATCAGGAGCAATTGTTGATTAAGCTCATTCATCTGTTCTTGAGGATTAGGATCAGTGACTAATGCCATGACCTCCTCCTTTGGGACGAACTCATTGCTAGAATATAAGTATTGGTTTCTAGCAACAGTGTCTATAAGCTCTTGAGCTTCTTCAATTGTCTTCCTCATGTGTATAGATCCACCAGCTGAGTGGTCTAAAGACATCTGAGCTTTTTCTGTAAGCCCATAGTAGAAAATGTCTAACTGTACCCACTCTGAAAATATTTCAGAGGGACATTTCCTTAGCATACCTCTATACCTCTCCCAGGCATTATAAAGGGATTCATTATCCTCTTGTTTAAAGCCTTGGATGTCCAGCCTTAGCTGTGTCATCCTCTTTGGAGGGTAAAAATGATTCAGAAATTTGTCTGACAACTGTTTCCATGTCTTTATGCTTGCTGTAGGTTGGTTATTTAACCACCTTTTAGCTTGATCTTTTACAGCAAATGGAAACAGTAATAGTCTGTAGACATCCTGATCTACCTCTTTATCATGTACTGTGTCAGCAATTTGTAAGAACTGTGCCAGAAACTCAGTAGGTTCTTCCTGTGGAAGACCGGAATACTGGCAATTTTGCTGCACTATGATAATGAGTTGAGGGTTTAGCTCAAAGCTGCTTGCTTTGATGGGAGGTATACAGATGCTACTCCCATATGCAGCTGTAATGGGGTTAGCATAAGACCCCAGAGTCCTTTTGGACTGAGTAATTCCACTTAAGTCCATGATGGACAAAAGGGAAATGATAATAATTGCAAAGAGATGAATTTTGTTTATTTTTAAATTTTTTTTAAAATAACCGAAAAAAGAAAATTAAAATAAAATAAAATAAGACAAAATGTAAATAAAATAAAATTCGGAAATTAAAATTAAAATAAGATCAAGGCAAATTGAGAACTGAATCAATTAGTAAAGAAAAAGATTTTGAAAACAGCAATTAAGAAGATATGATTGAAAAATTTTTATGAAAAAGATTTGATTTTTAAAAAGAGGAAAGAGAAAAACACAAAAAGACACCAAACTTAAAATTTTAGAAAATCAAACACTAATTTTTTTCGAAAATTTTAAAGGAAAAACACAAAGAGGACACCAAACTTAGAACTTTTGTGAATCAAAAAGGGACTAAGAACAAGAAAAATTCGAAAATCAAAAGAAAAGCAAAAGCATGCAATTGACACCAAACTTAAAATATGAAGCTAGACTCAACTAAAAGACTCTAAACCAACAAAAATAAAATAGTCCTAATCTAAGCAACAAGATAAGCAGTTAGTTGTCCAAACTCGAACAATCCCCGGCAACGGCGCCAAAAACTTGGTGCACGAAATTGCAATCACACTTTTGCAACTCCGCACAACTAACCAGCAAGTGTACTGGGTCGTCCAAGTAATACCTTGCGTGAGCAAGGGTCGATCCCACAGAGATTGTCGGCTTGAAGCAAGCTATGGTTATCTTGTAAATCTTAGTCAGGATATCAGAAATTATCAGGATTGATTGTAGAAAGTAAAAGAACATGAAATGGTTACTTGTTTTGCTGTAATGGAGAACAGGTTGAGGTTTGGAGATGCTCCATCTTCTGAATCTCTGCTTTCCTACTACCTTCTTCTTCAAGCACGCAAGTCTCCTTCCATGGCAAGCTGTGTGTAGGGTTTCACCGTTGTCAGTGGCTACCTCCCATCCTCTCAGTGAAAGCGATTGCATATGCTCTGTCACAGCATAGCGGAATTCATCTGTCGGTTCTCAATCAGGCCGGAATAGAATCCAGTGATTCTTTTGCGTCTGTCACTAACGCCCCGCCTTCAGGAGATTGAAGCACGTCACAGTCATTCAATCATTGAATCCTACTCAGAATATCACAGACAAGGTTTAGACCTTCCGGATTCTCTTGAATGCCGCCATCAGTCCTAGCTTATACCACGAAGATTCCGATTAAAGAATCCAAGAGATAACTACTTAATCTAAGGTAGAACGGAGGTGGTTGTCAGTCACACGTTCATGGTTGAGAATGATGATGATTGTCACGGATCATCACATTCATCCGGATTAAGAACAAGTATTATCTTAGAATGGAAGCAAGCATGATTGAATAAGAAACAGTAGTAATTGCATTAATCCATCAGGACACAGCAGAGCTCCTCACCCCCAACCATGGGGTTTAGAGACTCATACTGTGGAAAGAAACGTGTAAGAAATGTTATGAGGTCATAAGGTACTGATACAATGTCAAAAGATCCTATTAATAGTGAACTAGTAATCCTAAGGTTTACAGAAATGAGTAAATGACAGAAAAATCCACTTCCGGGCCCACTTGGTGTGTGCTTGGGCTGAGCAATGAAGGAATTTCGTGTAGAGACCTTTTCTGGAGTTAAACGCCAGCTTTCATGCCAGTTTGGGCGTTTAACTCCAATTTTTATGCCAGTTCCGGCGTTTAACGCTGGAATTTCCGTAGGTGACTTTGAGCGCCGGTTTGGGCCATCAAATCTTGGGAAAAGTATGGACTATTATATATTGCTGGAAAGCCCAGGATGTCTACTTTCCAATTCCGTTGAGAGCGCGCCAATTGGGCTTCTGTAGCTCCAGAAAATCCACTTCGAGTGCAGGGAGGTCAGAATCCAACAGCATCTGCAGTCCTTTTCAGTCTCTGGATCAGATTTTTGCTCAGGACCTTCAATTTCAGTCAGAAAATACCTGAAATCACAGAAAAACACACAAACTCATAGTAAAGTCCAGAAAAGTGAATTTTAATTAAAAACTAATAAAAATATACTAAAAACTAACTAAAAGATACTAAAAACATACTAAAAATAATGCCAAAAAGCATACAAATTATCCGCTCATCAGTTGTCCATATGCATGTGACTCCTCCCTCAATTTATTTTTTGTCCCATAATGCATACCGGCATTGAAGTTATCATTTCCTACAAGATAGTTACAACTAAAATCCAAGCCAAAAGGGTGAGAATTCATAAAAAATATAGAAAATAAAAACAAAAAATATCAAGAAATAAGAAAAACACAATCCTAACTACTAACAAAAATGGGAAAATAATCAAAAATAAAATTATTTGCCATATTCACAATAGCCAATAACAAGCACAGAATTGTAATTCTCCGGCAACAGCGCAAAAAACTTGATGCGAGCCAAACATCGATTTAGAATTTCTCAAAAAGAATTGCTTCGTAAGTAGTATAGTTCCAAATCAACAATTAACCCAAATCAAATTTTAATTTTGATTATCACAAATTCAAATCAATAATAATAGAGAGTTTTAATTCTAGGTCGTTCTCTCATGGAATTGCAATTGCAGTAAGGTGTGCACATCATTGGCTATGGAAAACAGGGGTTGATAACAATAAACAAGAATTTAAAAGACAAGAAAATAAAGAAAAGGCAATTAAAATCAAAGCAATTAATCAAAGAAAAGGAAATTCAGATGGCAAAAAAGGATCTTGGAAATGGTTGAGAGTCAAGTTTCATATCAACATGGCAATTATGAAGAGTTAATCACACTTAGTCAATTCTCTCATCGAGGGTAAGTCAAATAGGCATAATTGATTTCAATCCATAAATCCTAGCCAACTCACTAACTACTTAGTAAAAGACTAGCAGTAATGGAAATAAAATCAACTAACAACCCTAAATCACCAATTAATATTAGACATCAATGACTCAAGGTCACCTAAGTCCTCAATACCAAGCCAAGAGTGTAAAATCTACTCTATAATTGAAAGAGGCATTTTATCAAACACTTAGAAAACATAAAAAGAAAACATCATAAATTGCATGAATTATAAAAGCTATAACTACCAAACTCAAGAAAGCAATAACAACAATTCAATTAAGCATCAATAACATGAAAAACATCAAAATAGCATTAAAGAAAACAAAAATTCACAAGCGTCCATGAAACTAAAATAGCATAAAACAAGAAACTAACAGTAAAAGCTAAGTGAATTAAGAGGTAGAACAAGAAAATATAAAGAAAACTAAACTAAAACAAGATTAAAACCCAAATCTAAGGAAAAAATTAAGTAAGAAACTTTAAATTTTAGAGAGAAATTTGAACTCCTCTTTCTAGAATTGTCCTAAAACAAAATAAAAAAACTAAACTACGACTACGTGGTTCATCCCACTTCAATTCTTGGTTTATTAGCATCATAAATGAGTTGGATTGGGTCCAAAATGGGCTAGAAATTGCGGACCACATGCATTTTTAAATGAGACACACGTTCAGACGCATCCGTATGCACCATTGGGTGCATGTGCATACTCAAACTCAATGTCCAATATAGAGAAATGGATATCATTTTGAAGTCTCGGATGTTAGCTTTCTAATGCAATTAAAATCGCCTCATTTAGACCTCTATATCTCAAGTTATGATCAATTTAGTAAGAAGAGGTCAGGATTAACGGCTTTGTAATTCCTTCATTTCTTCATGAATTCTTCCACTTTGCATGCTTTTTCTCCATTTATTCAAGCCATTCTTGCCTTCAAAACTTTAAATCATTCAAATAAACATATCAAGGCATCAAATGAGAGAAAAGTGAATTGAAATTGGCAATTCTAAGCATAAAAAATGTTTTTCGCAGTTAAGCATATTAGGAAGAGATTCACAAAAATATGTAATTTCAAGGATTAAATGCAAGGTAATTTGATCAAATCTATTTTTTTTCAAGCAAAAAATAATCATAAAATATGGATTTATCACCATGGCGAAAAGTTTGGAAGAAATGCAAAGGGCAAGTTTCGTTACTTAGGTGGAAATGTGGAGAAATTTCCTCCAATGGATGTAAATTTTGTTAATAAGAAAGAATTGGAAGAACTCTTCAAGGAATTAGGGTATTTTGTGCATAAGAAAATTTATTGGTATGACCCCATTGCTATCGAATTTGAGGATGGGTTGCATGTGCTTCGTGGTGACAAGAAAATCAATGAAATGTGTGATTTCACATTGAAGGCTAATCTAAGTGAATTCTTTCTTTACTTCAAGCATCTAATTGATAATCATGTAGTGGAGAAAATAGTTTGTGAAGATGAGCCTATTTTAGTGGTGATAGATATTTCAAAATCATCATCATCATCTGATTCATATGAGTGCTGAAAATGAAGCCTACAAGTCTCCTCCTCCTTGTTTTGAGAGTGAAAGTAGTCAAGAGTTTCCAAAGGTGCAAAAAAAGAAGAAGAAAAAAGAGTTCTAACTCACCAATCATCATTAAAAAAAGAAGGGCCTCAAGGACTTACACTAGAAGGAGGAGGAAGAAACATGTTTTAAATGGTAAAATGGGAAGTGGGTTAGGACTGGTGTTGATAGTAAGGCTAATAGGATTGAAAGAAGGAATGAAACTAGAAAGGCAGAGTTAGAGCAAGCGTAAGAAAGTGGAGGAATTAATGGGTTAGAAAGGGATAATGTAAGAGGCCCAAGGAAAGCTGCTAATGTGGGAAATAAAGGAAGTTCACACGCTGATGAAGATGACCAAGGTAGTGATATACTATATGAATATGTGTCTAAGGGTTTTGTCACTCTTGTTGGTCCAGACTTTAATGAGGACAATGATTATGGAGATGTACAGTTTTAATTAGGGATGCAATTTGTAACAATGAAAAATTTAAAAGGGCACTTAAGGATATGTTTGTGAACGATGATAGGGATTGCATGTATGTAAAAAATGAGCCTGGTAGGGTTAGAGAAACCTTTGCAGAGGAAGATTGTCCATGGCTGATCTATGTATCAATGAATTCAACCAGTAAGGCTTTTGAGGTCAAAACTTTTCACAATGGGCACACATGTGGAAGGAATTATGGAAGCAACTTGCTGATAGGAAATCGGTGGCCAAGAAACTAGAGAAGTGACCGAAGACACAACTAAAACTAACACCAAGGGAGGCCATGAAACACATGAAGCAAGATTACAATGTGCAGGTGAAAGAAAAGGTTATTACAAAAGCATTAAAATAGGCAAAAAAGACTATTCTTGGAGGTGAAAAAGCACAATTTGAAAAGATGAGGGATTATCTGCATGAGTTACATAGGAGAAATCTTTGAAGTAGTGCTCGTATGAATACTCTACCTCAATCCCAAGGTCCAAATCTGTTTGAGAGGGTGTACATCAATTTTGATGCATGTAAAAGGGAGTTTAACAATGGGTGCAGGCCACTTATAGGGCTTGATGGATGTTTTTTAAAAGGATACTATGGAGGACAACTTTTGTCTGCAGTTACACAAGATGCAAATAATCATGTATTTGTCATAGCATATAGTGTAACTAGAAATAGTTTTTGAATTGTCTGCAAAATGATTTCGGGGGCATATGCTATTTGGATAGCACTTAATGTCTGATCAGCAAAGGGTATGCACCCATATTTTCGATCTGTCATTTCATATTATTAATATTATATATTGGTAATAGTTATATTTCTTCAAACATCAATGTTAATGCAGGGTCTTATAAGGGCAGTCAAGGAAGTCATGCCAAATGCATTTTATAGGAACTGTGTTTTCCATATGTGAAAACATTATGAGTTGAGATTCAAAGATAAATAAGTCAAAGGTTGTGTGTAGGAAGCCACAAGGATCACAAATCTCATTCAATTTAAGGATGCAATGGATAAGCTAAAAATTGTTAGCATCAGACATGGGATATAGTAGAGGCTAGGGAGAAATCAATATTAGCACTTTGTGAAGATTTGAAAGTTCACATTATGAAAAAAAAATGGCTACTCATAAGAGACTTTTAGGAATTTATAAGGGACAGCTGACACCCGTACAGCAGATGAAATTGGACAAATAGATCAAGCTAAGAAGTCACAAGTTGAATGCTCAGTGGTGTGGTGATAATGACAAAGTGATGTTTAAAGTCACAAAGAATAAACACAAGCTTGGATTAAACCTAAAACATCACATGTAATTTGTGATAGCTTACAGGTAAATGTTACAGTATTTACGTATTAGATCTGTGTTATAGTTTATGCCACTCAATGTAACAATTCTAATACCAATCAATGCTCAATATGTTGTCAAAGTCTATCTTGTGTTCATTCTATTGCAGCCATATCAAGGGTGAGCGTTTAATCAACATAGGAGTTTGTGTCTCCATTTCTCACTATGGAAGCTATAAGAAAGATTTATGACAACAGTATCAATCTTGTGAATAATGAAAAATTTTGGAAGCCAAGTGAGTTATTAAAGCCTGATGCTCCTAGAATTGTAAGGCCTGTAGGTAGACCAAGTGTGATGAGAAAAGAAGCTGCTCAACCTCCTCCACTAACCATTGGAGACAAAGTGAGGAGAACCTTTCAAATTACCTGCAGCAAGTGTGGAGAAAATGATCACTACTACAAAACCTGCAAGGGAACCCCTAAAAATCCTAATTGGCAGCCAAAAAAAAGAAGCAAAAGAGAAACAATTTAGCACTTGTAGTTGTTAATACATACCAACCTAATGTTGGCATTGCTATAGCAACTGATGCTCCTCCATCTTAGGTATAAAAGTCTCAACCTTATTCTCAATATGCAAATCTGTTTTTTAAGATAAAGTGTGAGACTATGTGTATGATGTTTCAAGGAGGAGCACAAGTGCAGAACCAAAATGACTCTAAGCCTCACAAGCCAACAACAGATGAGATTAGGGTAAGACTTGGTTGTTTGTGTTTGTGAACTGATTTGGGTATAGGAAATGAGTGTTTTCGTACTCTGTGAACTTTTTTTTGGGCTGACATAGGCTAAGGCTAGGAAGAATAAGAAAAAGATGCCAAAGAGGTCCAATGCCCCACAAAATGCACAAAAGAAAATCCCTATCACTCAATCGGGTCTAACAGAGGTAAGTTCCTTTGTCAATTAAAATTGATATATTATTGTGTATGTAATTCAGATAGAAACCCATCAATACCTACACTTGTTAATATATAGGAACCTTAGCATGAACATGCACCACCACCCCAGCCAACTCACAAGTCCAGACCCAAGCAAAGGATTTTTAAGCCAACAGCTCCTCTGAATCCTTAATATCAACAATTCATGGACCTACTGAGCCTGTACCAATACAGATGATAGGCGGATAATTTATACGCTTTTTGGCATTATTTTTACACAGTTTTTAGTATATTTTGGTTACTTTTTATTATATTTTTATTAGTTTTTATGCAAAAATCACATTGATAGGCGGATAATTTCAGGTATTTTCTGGCTGAAATTGAGGGACCTGAGCAGAAGTCTGATTCAGAGGCTGAGAAAGGACTGCAGATGTTGTTGGATTCTGACCCTCCTGCACTCGAAGTATATTTTATTGAGTTACAGAAGCTCAATTGGTGCGCTCTTAATTGCGTTGGAAAGTAGACATCTTGGGGTTTTCAGCAATGTATAATAGTCCATAAATTGTCTGAGATTTCATGGTCCAAACTGGCGTCAAAACGCCCACTAAAGACCATTTTCTAGCGTTTAACGCCAGAACTGGCACCAGAACTGGAGTTAAACGCCCAAACTGGCATCCAAGCTGGCGTTTAACTCCAGCAAAGGCCTATGCACATGTAAAGCTCAAAGCTCAGCCCAAGCACACACCAAGTGGGCCCCGGAAGTGGATTTCTACACTATCTGCACTTAGTTACTTATTTTCTATAATCCCTAGTAACTAGTTTAGTATAAATAGCATTGTTTACTATTGTATTTGGGATCTTTGGATCATCTTTTGAGCTTTTTGATCACTTTAGATCATTTTGCACAATTGGGAGTCTGGCCATTCGGCCATGCTTAGACCTTTTCTCTTATATATTTTCCAACGGTGGAGTTTCTACACCTCAGATTAAGTTGAGGAGCTCTGTTGTTCTTCATGAATTAATGCAAATACTATTGCTTCTCTTTCAAGCAATTTTCCTTTCTGTTTTGCTACTGAATTGAGTCCATGATGATTGGATTTTTGACGGTTTAGAATTCACAAATCAATTCTCGTTGCATGTATAGTTTCTAAACCAATCACTAATCCTTTCATACAAAAAGTTACTTGTCACTAAAATAAACCCCTAAAATTTATAAACCGAAGTATTCAAACCTCGGGTCGTTCTCCCTAGGAATTACAATAAAGTGTCTTGTTATTGGTTTGAGTTGTTTTGGGGTTTTGATAAGAGGCATGAAAGTAAATGGCAATGAAAATAAACTAACAACTATAAAAGGCTCTTGGCAAGGTATGAAAATTAGAAGTCTTATCATAGTTATCCTTCTCAATTGTGATGAGAATTGTTCATTGCTACCACTTAGTTAACCCTTACTAAATAAAGGAAAGTCATGTGGATGAATTGACTTGAGCCACAAGTTCTAGCCAACTCCCAAGGAAAGACTAGCTTGAGTGCACTCCAAACCAATTAGCAATCTCTCCAATTATCAATCAACAAAGGAATTAGATAACTCAAGTGTCACTAATTACTCTACCTAGGCCAAGAGGAACAAAATCTACACTAAAACTAAAAGAGATATTTCAACAAACACATAAGGTGCAATAGAAGTAAACATTATTAAATGCAAGAATTAAAGGAATCTACAACTACAAAAACAAGAGATCAACAATAGAGAAGCAAAGAAGACACATTTATTATGAATTACCTCTTATTGAATTGGAAGAATGTAGAAAGAACAATACTAGATCTACAACAAAATATAAGAACAACATAAAGGAAATTATAACAAAAGAATAGAAGAAGATGAATGTAGCAACAAAGAATTGAAAGGTAGAAGTAGAAGAAAGCAAAGATTAAAACCTAGATCTAAGAACTAATCCTAATCCTAGAGAGAAGTGAGAGCTTCTCTCTCTAGAAACTAACTCTAACTACTAAACTAAGCTAAACTAAACTAATGGTGACTAACATCTAAAGTATGAGAGTATGTTCATTCCCCCTTCAATCCATGGCTTAAATAGCATCAGAAATGAGTTGGATTGGGCCCACAAGGCTTCTAAAATCGCTGGCCACGTTTTGCTTTAAGTGAACCAGGTGGCAGCAACGGCGCGTGCGTGATGAGCGGATAATTTGTACACTTTTTGGCATTATTTTTAGTATATTTTTAGTATGATCTAGTTAGTTTTTAGTATATTTTTATTAGTTTTTAGTTAAAATTCACTTTTCTGGACTTTACTATGAGTTTGTGTGTTTTTCTGTGATTTCAGGTATTTTCTGGCTGAAATTGAGGGACCTGAGCAAAAATCTGATCCAGAGACTAAAAAGGACTGCAGATGCTGTTGGATTCTGACCTCCCTGCACTCGAAGTGGATTTTCTGGAGCTACAGAAGCCCAATTGGCGCGCTCTCAACGGCGTTGGAAAGTAGACATCCTGGGCTTTCCAGCAATATATAATAGTCCATACTTTGCCCAAGATTTGATGGCCCAAACCGGCGTTCAAAGTCACCTCAAGAAATTCCAGCGTTAAACGCCGGAACTGGCACCTAATTGGGAGTTAAACGCCCAAACTGGCACTAAAGCTGGCGTTTAACTCCAAGGAGAGTCTCTACACGAAATTTCTTCATTGCTCAGCCCAAACACACACCAAGTGGGCCCGGAAGTGGATTTTTATGTCATTTACTCATCTATGTACTAGTTTTCTATAAGTAGGACCTTTTACTATTGTATTAGGGAGCAGAAAGCTAGGACTTTTGGTAGCTATCTTTGTTTTATGCTATCTTAGACCTTTGGGAGGCTGGCCATTCGGCCATGCCTAGACCCTGTTCTTATGTATTTTCAACGGTGGAGTTTCTACACACCATAGATTAAGGTGTGGAGCTCTGCTGTACCTCGAGTATTAATGCAATTACTATTGTTCTTCCATTCAATTCCGCTTGTTCTTTATCCAAGATATCACTTGTTCTTCAACATGATGAAGGTGATGATTGACGCCCATCACCATTCTCACCCATGAACAAGGTGACTGACAACCATTCTTGTTCTACAAGCATCTGAGGCTTAGTGAATATCTCTTGGATTCCCGATTGCACGATGCATGGTTGATCGCCTGACAACCGAGTGCTCGCCTGACAAACGAGCCAACCATTCCGTGAGATCAGAGTCTTCGTGGTATAGGCAGGACCTGATGGCAGCATTCAAGAGAATCTGGAAGGTCTAACCTTGTCTGTGGTATTCTGAGTAGGATTCAATGATTGAATGACTGTGACGTGCTTCAAACCTGTAACCTACTGGGCGTTAGTGACAGACGCAAAAGAGTGATTCTATTCCGGTAGGGGAGGGAACCAAACCGGTGATTGGCAGCACTGTGACAGAGTGTGTGCATTAGCTTTCACTGCGCGGATGGGAGGTAGCTGCTGACAACAGTGAAACCCTACACGAGCTTGCCATGGAAAGGAGTAAGAAAGGATTGGATGAAGGCAGTAGGAAAGCAGAGAGACGGAAGGGAAGGCATCTTCATACGCTTGTCTGAAGCTCTTACACCAATGATATACATAAGTATCACTATCTTTATCTTCTATGTTATTTTCGTTCATCATCATATACATTTGAGTTTGCCTGACTAAGATTTACAAGATGACCATAGCTTGCTTCAATGCTAACAATCTCCGTGGGATCGACCCTTACTCACGTAAGGTATTACTTGGACGACCCAGTGCACTTGCTGGTTAGTTGTGCGAAGTTGTGTAATGCCATGGAATTGAACCACCAAGTTTTTGGAGTTCATGACCAGGGATTATGAGAGTTGTGAAAAGTATTGTTCACAATTCCGCGCTACCAAGTTTTTGGCGCCGTTGCCGGGGATTGTTCAAGTTTTGAGCAAGCTTTTGGTAACAATGCCTGGGATTGTTCTAGTTTGGACAACTGACGGTTCATCTTGTTGCTTAGATTAGGTATTTATTTTTTCGAAATTCTTGAAGATGAATTCTAGAGTTTCATGATGATTTGTTGAAATCTGGCTGGCTGAGAAGCCATGTCTAATCTGATTGGACCGAGGTTTCAACTTATCACCACAAGAGCTTGTTGATTCTCATCAATTTTGCTCTTGGAGCAGTGATCTGCTAAGATTTGGCTGACCTTTGGTCATGTCTAGTGTTTTGGACCGAAGCTTTCCTTGAAAGCTTGGCTGGCTGTGAAGCCATGTCTAATTCCTGGGCCGGAGTCTTAGACTAGCATTGCACTGATTCCTGGAATTCTCATCAAGGATTTTGATACCTTTTCCCACTTAATTTTCGAAAAACACAGAAAAATTTACAAAATCATAAAAACCAAAAATATTTGATGTTTCCTGCTTAAGTCTAGTGTCTCATCTTAAGTTTAGTGTCAATTGCATGCATTCATTCATGTGTCTTAAGGATCCTCAAGTAATTCTTGATGATTTTTGTGTTCTAATCTTTGAATTCTATTGACTTGAAGTATTTTGTGTGTCTCATATGCATTCTCATATTGTTAGTGTCAGTAGTATACAAACTGCTAAGTTTGGTGTCTTGCATGCATTGTTAATTGATTCCTTTTGCATTTTGATTATTGAAAATCCAAAAATATTTTTAATTTGTGTCTTTTCAAGTCAATGATACAAAGAATTGAAGATTCAGAACATACTGCAGAGGAATTATACAGAAAAAGCTGAGCATTCAAAAATGCCCAGTGAAGAAGGCAGACTGGCGTTTAAACGCCAGCCAGGGCACCTGGTTGGGCGTTTAACGCCCAAAGAGGTAGCATTTTGGGCGTTAAACGCCATAATGTATACCATTCTGGGCGTTTAACGCCAGGATGGTGCTAGGGGGAAGATTTTGTTTTCAAAATCAATTTTTTTCAAGTTTTCAAAGTTTTTCAAAATCAAATCTTTTTCAAATCATATCTTTTCAATCAAATGTTTTTAAAATCAATTTCTTGCCTTTTTCAAAGATACTTACTAACAATTAATGATTTGATTGAACATTTTTTGCCTTTTTTATTAAGAAAGGTTTTATGTTTGAATCATATCTTTTCTTGTTAGGCAAGTCATTAATTTTTTAAAATCATATCTTTTCAAATTGTTTTCAAATCATATCTTTTAAAATTGTTTTCAAATCATATCTTCTCAATCACATCTTTTTAAAACCATAACTTTTCAATTAAATCTTTTTAACCACATCTTTTTCAAAATAGTTTTCAATCAAATCTTTTTAATTTCTAATTTCAAAATCTTTTTCAAAAATCACTTGATTTCTTTTTCACTTTTAATTTTCGAAAATTATCAATCAAATTTTCAAAATGTTTTCAAAATCTTTTAAATGAATTTTCGAAAATTCTCTTCCCTCCTTCCCACATCCTTCTATTTATGGAGTACCACTCCTTCTAAATGCATAATTCGAACCTTATCTAACTAAAGTTCGAATTCTTCTTCTCCTTCTTCTTTCTATTTCTCTTTTCCTCTGACATTTCAAGGAATCTCTATACTGTGACATAGAGGATTCCACATTTTCTTTTTCTCTTCTCTTTCATATGAGCAGGAGCAGAGACAAAGGCATTCTTGTTGAAGCTGACCCTGAACCCGAGAGAACCTTGAAGAGAAAGCTAAGAGAAGCCAAGGCACAACTCTCTTTAGAGGACCTGACCGAATTCTTCAAGGAAGAAGAACACATGGCAGCCGAAAACAACAACAATGCCAACAATGCAAGGAAGGTGCTGGGTGACTTCACTGCACCTACTCCTGATTTCTATGGGAGAAGCATCTCTATCCCTGCCATTGGAGCAAACAACTTTGAGCTTAAGCCTCAATTAGTTTCTCTAATGCAACAGAATTGCAAGTTCCATGGACTTCCAATGGAAGATCCTCATCAGTTTTTAGCTGAATTCTTGCAAATCTGTGACACAGTCAAGACTAATGGGGTTAACCCTGAGGTCTATACACTGATGCTATTCCCTTTTACTGTAAGAGACAGAGCTAGAATATGGTTAGATTCTCAACCTAAAGAAAGCCGGGACTCTTGGGAAAAGCTAGTCAATGCCTTCTTGGCAAAGTTCTTTCCACCACAAAGATGGAGTAAGCTTAGAGTGGAAGTCCAAACCTTCAGACAGAAGGATGGAGAATCCCTCTATGAAGCTTGGGAAAGATACAAACAATTAATCAGAAGATGTCCTTCAGACATGCTTTCTGAATGGAGCATCATAGGTATTTTCTATGATGGTCTCTCTGAACTATCCAAGATGTCTTTGGATAGCTCTGCTGGAGGATCTCTTCATCTGAAGAAGACGCCTGCAGAAGCTCAAGAATTGATTGAAATGGTTGCAAACAACCAATTCATGTACACTTCTGAAAGGAATCCTGTGAACAATGGGACTAGTCAGAAGAAAGGAGTTCTTGAGACTGACACTCTGAATGCCATATTGGCTCAGAACAAGATATTGACTCAACAAGTCAATTTGATTTCTCAAAGTCTGCCTGGAATGCAAAATGCACCAAGCAGTACTAAGGAAGCTTCATCTGAGGAAGAAGCCTATGATCCTGAGAACCCTTCAATGGAAGAGGTGAATTACCTAGGAGAACCCTATGAAAACACCTATAATTCTTCATGGAGAAATCACCCAAATTTCTCATGGAAGAATCAAGAGAGACCTCAACAAGGTTTCAATAACAATAATGGTGGAAGAAACAGGTTTGGCAATGGCAAGCCTTTTCCATCATCCTCTCAGCAACAGACAGAGAGTTCTAAGCAGAATACTTCTGACTTAGCAACAATGGCCTCTGATCTAATAAAGACCACTCAAAGTTTCATGAATGAAACAAGGTCCTCCATCAGAAATTTGGAAGGACAAGTGGGTCAGCTGAGCAAGAAAGTTACTGAACTCCCTCCTAGCACTCTCCCAAGTAATACAGAAGAAAATCCAAAAGGAGAGTGCAAAGCCATAGACATGGCCGAATATGGAGAGGAAAGAGAGGAGGAGGACGCCACTGAGGAAGACCTCAGTGGGCGTGTACCAATCTCCTCTGAGTTCCCCAATGAGGAACAATGGGAATCTGAGGCTCAGAATGAGACCATAGAGATTCCATTGGACTTACTTCTGCCATTCATGAGCTCTGATGAGTATTCATCCTCTGAAGAGGATGAGTATGTCACTGAAGAGCAAGTTGCTAAATACCTTGGAGCAATCATGAAACTGAATGACAAGTTATTTGGAAATGAGACTTGGGAGGATGAACCTCCCTTGCTCACCAAAGAACTGGATGACTTGTCTAGGCAGAAACTGCCTCAAAAGAGGCAGGATCCTGGGAAGTTTTCTATACCTTGTACCATAGGCACCATGACCTTCAAGAAGGCCTTGTGTGACTTAGGGTCAAGTGTAAACCTCATGCCCCTCTCTGTAATGGAGAAATTAGGGATCCTTGAGGTGCAAGCTGCAAGAATCTCATTAGAGATGGCAGACAATTCAAGAAAACAAGCTTATGGACTTGTAGAGAATGTTTTGGTGAAGATTGAGGACCATTACATCCCTACTGACTTCATAGTCCTAGAGACTGGGAAGTGCATGGATGAATCCATCATCCTTGGCAGACCCTTCCTAGCCACAGCAAAGGCTGTGATTGATGTTGATAGAGGAGAGTTGATCATTCAAGTGAATGAAGAATCCTTGGTGTTTAAGGCCCAAGGACATCCCTCTATCATCATGGAGAGGAAGCATGAAGAGCTTCTCTCAAAACAGAGCCAAGCAGAGCCCCCACAGTCAAACTCTAAGTTTGGTGTTGGGAGGCCACAACCAAACTCTAAGTTTGGTGTTGAACCCCCACATTCAAACTCTAAGTTTGGTGTTGGGAGGTTCCAACACGGTTCTGAGTGTTTCTGAGGCTCTATGGGAGTCCTCTGTCAAGCTAATGACATTAAAGAAGCGCTTGTTGGGAGGCAACCCAATGTTTTATAATTATCTATTTTCTTTTGTTATTTTATCTTTTTTGTAGGTTGATGATCATAAGAAGTCACAAAAACAATGAAAAAAAGCAAAAACAGAATGAAAAACAGGAAGAAAAACAGCACACCCTGGAGGAGAAGAAGCTGGCGTTCAAACGCCAGTAATGCTAGCTGTTGGGCGTTTAACGCCCAGTCTGGCACCATTCTGGGCGTTTAACGCCAGAAAGGGGCACCAGACTGGCATTAAACGCCAGTAAAGGGCAACAACCTGGCGTTAAACGCCAGGAATGGGCACCAGCCCGGCGTTTAACGCCAGAAATAGCTCAAAACGTGATTTTGAGCAACATTTGGTGCAGGGATGACTTTTCCTTGACACCACAGGATCTGTGGACCCCACAGGACCCCACCATCACTCTCTCTCTTCTTCCCCCATTCACCAATCACCTCAATACCTCTTCCCCATTCATCAATCACCTATCAAATCCCATCTTTTTCTTCACCACTCACATCCATCCTTCATAAATCCCCACCAACCTCACCCTTCAAATTCAAACCACTTTCCCTCCCAAACCCACCCTCCATGGCCGAACCATTACCCCCCCTCTCTCCTATAAATACCCTTCTTCAACTCTTCATTTTCACACAACCTAAACACCCTTTCTTACCCTTCTTGGCCGAACACACTACCATCTCCCTCTTCCTCATTTCTTCTTCTTCTACTCTCTTCTTTCTTCTTTTGCTCGAGGACGAGCAAACATTTTAAGTTTGGTGTGGTAAAAGCGTTGCTTTTTCATAACCATTTATGGCATCCAAGGACGGAGAAACCTCTAAAAAGAGGAAAGGGAAGGCAAAAGCTTCCACCTCCGAGTCATGGGAGATGGATAGATTCCTCTTAAGGGTGCATCAAGTCCACTTCTATGAAGTTGTGGCCTTGAAGAAGGTGATCCCCGAGGTCCCCTTTTCACTCAAAAAGGGTGAATATCCGGAGATCCGCCATGAGATCCGAAGAAGAGGTTGGGAAGTACTCACCAACCCCATTCAACAAGTCGGAATCTTGATGGTTCAAGAGTTCTATGCCAATGCATGGATCACCAAGAACCATGACCAAAGTGTGAACCCGAATCCAAAGAATTATCTCACTATGGTTCGGGGGAAATACTTGGATTTTAGTTCGGAGAGTGTGAGGGTGGCGTTCAATTTGCCTATGATGCAAGGAGATGAGCATCCTTACACTAGAAGGGTCAACTTTGATCAAAGGTTGGACCAAGTCCTCACAACCATATGTGAAGAGGGCGCACAATGGAAGCAAGATTCAAGAGGAAAGCCGGTTCAATTGAGAAGGCATGACCTCAAGCCCGTGGCTAGAGGATGGTTAGAGTTCATACAATGCTCAATCATTCCCACTAGCAACCGGTCCGAAGTTACCATAGACCGGGCCATCATGATTCATAGCATCATGATTGGAGAAGAAATAGAGGTTCATGAGGTTATAGCCCAAGAAATCTATAAGGTGGCGGACAAGACCTCCACCTTGGCAAGGTTAGCCTTTCCTCACCTCATCTGTCACCTCTGTTATTCAGTTGGAGTTGACATAGAGGGAGATACCCCCATTGATGAGGACAAACCCATCACCAAGAAAAGGGTGGAGCACCAAGAACATGCCATCCTCCTCCATGAAATTAGAGAAGATTAAAGAATCATGAGAGAGGAGCAACAAAGACAAGGAAGAGACATTGAGGAGCTCAAGCACTCCATAGGATCTTCAAGAGCAAGAAAGAGCCGCCTTCACTAAGGTGGACCTGTTCCTTGATTTCCTTGTTCTTTATTCTTCTGTTTTTCAATTTTTATGCTTATGGTTATCCATGTTTGTGTCTTGTGATCATTAGTGTCTTAGTGTCTATGCCTTAAAGCTATGAATGCCCTATAAATCCATCACCTCTCTTAAATAAAAATGTGCTTAATTGAAAAGGAAAGAATTGCATGAATTCTGAATTTTATAATAGTTTAATTATCTTGATGTGGTGGCAATACTTGTTGTTTTCTGAATGTATGCTTAAACAGTGCATATGTCTTTTGAATTTGTGGTTCATGAATGTTAAAATTGTTGGCTCTTGAAAGAATGATGAAAAAGGAGACATGTTACTGAGGATCTGAAAAATCATTAGAAATGATTCTTGAAGCAAGAAAAAGCAAAAAAAAAAAAAGAGAGAAGGAAGCAAACGAAAAAAAAAACCGAAAAAAAAAGAAAGAAAAAAAAGAAAGAATAAGAGTTGTGATCCAAGGCAAATAAGAGTGTGCTTAAGAACCCTGGACACCTCTAATTGGGGACTTTAGCAAAGCTGAGTCACAATCTGAAAAGGTTCACCCAATTATGTGTTTGTGGCATGTATGTATCCGGTGGTAATACTGGAAGACAGAGTGCTTTGGGCCACAGCCAAGACTCAATAAATAGCTATGTTCAAGAATCATCATACTTTACTAGGAGAATCATTAACACTGTCTGGATTCTGAGTTCCTAAAGAAGCCAATCATTCTGAATTACAAGGGATAGAGTGAGATGCCAAAACTATTCAGAGACAAAAAGTTAAAAGCCCCGCTCATCTAATTAATACTGATCTTCATAGATGTTTTTGGAGTTCATTGCATATTCTCTTCTTTTTATCTTATTTGATTTTCAGTTGCTTGGGGACAAGCAACAATTTAAGTTTGGTGTTGTGATGAGCGGATAATTTGTACACTTTTTGGCATTGTTTTTAGTATATTTTTAGTATGATCTAGTTAGTTTTTAGTATATTTTTATTAGTTTTTAGTTAAAATTCACTTTTCTGGACTTTACTATGAGTTTGTGTGTTTTTCTGTGATTTCAGGTATTTTCTGGCTGAAATTGAGGGACCTGAGCAAAAATCTGATCCAGAGACTAAAAAGGACTGCAGATGCTGTTGGATTCTGACCTCCCTGCACTCGAAGTGGATTTACTGGAGCTACAGAAGCCCAATTGGCGCGCTCTCAACGGCGTTGGAAAGTAGACATCCTGGGCTTTCCAGCAATATATAATAGTCCATACTTTGCCCAAGATTTGATGGCCCAAACCGGCGTTCAAAGTCACCTCAAGAAATTCCAGCGTTAAACGCCGGAACTGGCACCTAATTGGGAGTTAAACGCCCAAACTGGCACTAAAGCTGGCGTTTAACTCCAAGGAGAGTCTCTACACGAAATTTCTTCATTGCTCAGCCCAAACACACACCAAGTGGGCCCGGAAGTGGATTTTTATGTCATTTACTCATCTATGTACTAGTTTTCTATAAGTAGGACCTTTTACTATTGTATTAGGGAGCAGAAAGCTAGGACTTTTGGTAGCTATCTTTGTTTTATGCTATCTTAGACCTTTGGGAGGCTGGCCATTCGGCCATGCCTAGACCCTGTTCTTATGTATTTTCAACGGTGGAGTTTCTACACACCATAGATTAAGGTGTGGAGCTCTGCTGTACCTCGAGTATTAATGCAATTACTATTGTTCTTCCATTCAATTCCGCTTGTTCTTTATCCAAGATATCACTTGTTCTTCAACATGATGAAGGTGATGATTGACGCCTATCACCATTCTCACCCATGAACAAGGTGACTGACAACCATTCTTGTTCTACAAGCATCTGAGGCTTAGTGAATATCTCTTGGATTCCCGATTGCACGATGCATGGTTGATCGCCTGACAACCGAGTGCTCGCCTGACAAACGAGCCAACCATTCCGTGAGATCAGAGTCTTCGTGGTATAGGCAGGACCTGATGGCAGCATTCAAGAGAATCCGGAAGGTCTAACCTTGTCTGTGGTATTCTGAGTAGGATTCAATGATTGAATGACTGTGACGTGCTTCAAACCTGTAACCTACTGGGCGTTAGTGACAGACGCAAAAGAGTGATTCTATTCCGGTAGGGGAGGGAACCAAACCGGTGATTGGCAGCACTGTGACAGAGTGTGTGCATTAGCTTTCACTGCGCGGATGGGAGGTAGCTGCTGACAACAGTGAAACCCTACACGAGCTTGCCATGGAAAGGAGTAAGAAAGGATTGGATGAAGGCAGTAGGAAAGCAGAGAGACGGAAGGGAAGGCATCTTCATACGCTTGTCTGAAGCTCTTACACCAATGATATACATAAGTATCACTATCTTTATCTTCTATGTTATTTTCGTTCATCATCATATACATTTGAGTTTGCCTAACTAAGATTTACAAGATGACCATAGCTTGCTTCAATGCTAACAATCTCCGTGGGATCGACCCTTACTCACGTAAGGTATTACTTGGATGACCCAGTGCACTTGCTGGTTAGTTGTGCGAAGTTGTGTAATGCCATGGAATTGAACCACCAAGTTTTTGGAGTTCATGACCAGGGATTATGAGAGTTGTGAAAAGTATTGTTCACAATTTCGCGCACCAGTGCGCGTACTATGCACGTACGCGTCACCATGCGCGGTTCAACCATAACAAATCTTATATCATTTCGAAGCCTTGAATGTTAGCTTTCCAACCCAACTGAAACCGCATCATTTGGACCTCTGTAGCTCAAGTTATGGTCATTTAAGTGCGAAGAGGTCGGCTTGACAACTTTCCGGTTCTTTCATTTCTTCATGAGTTCTCCAACTTTTCATGCTTCTTTCTTCATCCTCTTGTTCCAATCTTTGTCTCCTAAACCTTAAATCACTTAACAAACATATCAAGGCATCTAATGGAATCAAGGAGAATTATATTTAGCTATTTTAAGTCATAAAAAGCATGTTTTCACTCTTAAGCACAATTAAGGGAGAAGTTATAAAACCATGCTATTTCATTGAATAAATGTGGGTAAAAGGTCATAAAATCTCTTAAAATCAATACAAGATAAATCGTCAAAACGGGGTTTATCAACCTCCCCACACTTAAACCAAGCATGTCATCATGCTTAAACCAAGAGTGAAGTAAGGGTATGGCATTTATTCAATGGGAACTAACTAAATGCAATCTACCTATATGCAATTATCTACATGAATGCAATTGCTTGGTCAAAATAAATCAATTCCCAAGAAGCATATATGCACAAGGGCTAAGGACTAGCAAGTCTAATCCACAATTGAATTGAGTTATTAAATATTTTTACAAACTTGCATGAGAATTATGATCATAGTTGAAAACATGTATTTGAGCATCAAACCCTCACCGGATGTATTTGCACTCTATTCGCTCAAGTGTTTAGGGTTGATTCTCTCAATTCTCTCCTAATCATGCTTTCTAAGATTTGTTCTTCTTCTAACAATCAACATATATCTCATGCATGCATACATCTATCATGAGGTCTTTTCTTTGGTTGTAATGGGGCTAGGGTCAAAGTAGGATGCATATTTGGTCAAGTGGACTTAAAATTTGAGTCTTTGGTTAACCTAGATTTCCCACCTAACCTATGACAACCAATGCAATTTAAGTTCTAACCCAACTACCCATTCTACTCACTTTTTCACATACTCATGCATCCCTTTTCATTTCACAACACTTATCCATTGATCTTATTGAGCTTCGCTTTGGAGCATTTTGCCCCCTTTTTATTATTTTTCTTCTTTTTTTTCTATTTTTTTCTTTTCCATATTATTTTTCTTTTCTTTTTCTTTTGTTTTTCTCATTTTTTTTCTTTCTATATACAAGAACCTTAATGCATAAGGTTTTACATTTGATCAATACATGAGTATGTACCCAATTCCCAATATTTTCAATAACAATACAAAACTACCCTTTTATTCACCCAATGTCCCAAGATTCCCACACTTAAATGATACTCACACACACTAGCCTAAGCAAATCAAAGATCCAAATTAAGGACATTTATTGTTTTTCGCTTTAAGGCTTGTAATGTGCTAAAATTAAGAACAAGTGGGTTAATAGTAGGCTCAAAGTTAGCTAACAATGGAAGATAAAAGGTAAGGCTATTTGGGTAAGTGAGTTAAATGAAATGATGGCCTCAATCATATAAATGCATGAATACACAAAATAATGGACATAAAGAATCAAACAATCCAAATATTACAATCATAGGAAGAGAATAATGCGCACAAGAAGGAAAATAAGTGGTTATAAATTGTAATCACATCAATAGTCTCAAGACTCTCTTGTTTGTGTTCTTAGCTCATAAATTCATGTTCCACAATATATATGATTCAAGCAAGTTCTATGAAAGGTTTTCACTCAAATCAATTGGTGCCCTATAGATAGAAATCTTGAAAAATTTCATTATTTTGGCTAAGTTTATTGTGTATATATATGCAAAAATAAGAAAATGCAAGTAAAAATCCTAAAATGCAAGTAAAAATCCTAAAATCCTAGAATGAAATGCAAAAGTGTTGGAATTAGAAACTTGTCACCCAAAATCGCCGAACGTCGGACGACCTCCCCACACTTAAAAGTTTGCACCGTCCTCGGTGCACTCAAAGATGAGCAAGGGGGTACGGCGACTCTCCGGATTGCTACGTGTTCTTTCTTCCGCTTTCGTTATTGCTTGTGGTGCATTCATCATGAAAGACAAAAATATAACACCATAAGATGAGACAATACAAAAGCAAGGAAGCATACATTGTTGGAGTGAGGTAAATCACTAGAATTGAGTGAGTGAATTAGTATGACATTAAGAAATATTAGGTGTGTGAATTCTAAATTGCGCAGTTTAGAACACACATTAGCATAAAAACTATGTCACAAAAGAAGCATGCACTTTACTCATTCTATTATGCTTGAGATGCTCTAAGTGAACTTGTAAAGTAAAACAAATATTAAAGAAGCATGAAAGCATTCAAGCTAAGCCTATAGATGCATATGATCATGAAATACAATGCATTAAGGTAAATGCACAACATAATCCATCAAGAAGTTGCCTAATTACAAAATAAGGCTCAAATCACATGGTGGCCAAATCATGTAATTCAAAAAGAGTTACAAGTTCGAAGGTAATTCTCATCACTTGGTATTCTAAAAAGGTAAGCATGAAAAACTCAAAACCAAGTAGCAAAATATAACCTCAATCATAGAATCCAACAAAGATTATCTAAAATCATTCATGCTAAAATAGCATTTAGGCAATAAGGGGCAGCAATGTATAGTAAACAAAGTCAATAATCCAACACTTATAATAAAAAAGAGAAAATGAAATGAAAACTAAACTAAAGCTGACTAATCGACTAACCAACTAACTAATTAACTAACTAAAATAAATGGTTATCAATGGTGTTTGGAGGTGTTGGATGAGGGGTAGGAGAAGGGAAGAAGAGAGGAGAAGGAAAGAAATGGAAAGAGGATAAGAAAAGAATTGTGGTGAAGGAAGGAAATCCGCGCGTACGCGCGCATGGCGTGCGCGCGTCGATGGCTTATTTCGAGAGTGGCGCGTACGCGTCATGTGCGCGTGCGCGCAAGTGGTGTTGTGCCAAAAGCACAACGTTGGCGTGGCGTAGGCATAACTCTCTGAAAAATGTATGGAATGTGGAACTTCTCAATCCACGCGTACGCGTTATGTGCGCGGCCGCGTGGGTAGGCGAAAATGCTTGATGCACGCGTACGCGTGCAATGCGCGTACGCATGGATGGTGTTTTGTTTTTTCTTTTCTTTTTTTTTAAATTCTTCTCTATGTTTTTGCACCAATCCAAGCATTCTAAACCTCCAAGCAACTACCAAAACACCCTAAAACCTTATTTAACATGATAAAATACTAATTAAACTCAACCAACTAATCTAAACATGAAATTAAACTAGTTCTACCAATATGTACAAAAGAGAAAAAGAAAGGATTTTACCATGGTGGGGTGTCTCCCACCTAGCACTTTTGTTTATTGTCCTTAAGTTGGACTTATGGGGAGCTCCTCATCAAGGTGGCTTGTGTTTGTATTCATCTTGGAACTCCCACCAATGCTTGGACTTCCAATAAGCTCCATCATTCAAGATTAATATCTCCAAGCTTTGATGGAGTTCTTCACAAACCATGGGCTCCCAATGTTGATCCTCATGTGTTCCCGGATCCCATATTTTGTCTTCACACCCATCTCCAAGTTGATTATCATTAATCCATGTGGGTGGTGAGCAAGGTGAATTCTCAACAAAGTGACCAAACATCCTTCTAGACCCATGTACTCTAGTTGTACACCAACCTTTGCTATCAAGCTTTGGACATGTGACCATAATGAACCTAGAATGATGCTTCCAACCACTAACCATCTCCTTTTTACTCTTAAAGCCACTAATTTTTCTAAGTTGACCATCCGTCTCAAGCAAACCATATTCAAGGGGAATAATAAAGCTTAAGTATAAGGAATTTACCCACTTGAATGAGAGAATGGATGGTGGTGGCTTGGGGGGAGGTATCTCCAATGTGCTTGCAAGCTCTACTCCCTTGTTTCCTTCTTTGTCAATCTCCACCTCTTCATAAACTTCTTCATTCTCAATCCTTTGTTCATCAACTTCATCTAACTCTTCTCCATTACTCAAGTCATAAATGGGAGGTTGAGAGAAATCTACCTCCACATCACTTTTAAATTCATTGGGAGAAGGTTCTTCAAATTCAATGGATTCTTCACCAAGAAGATTGGATGCATGATCTTCATCACCAAGGGAACTCAATTCTTGCTTCATTCTCTCCAAGTCTTCATATAGAATATGCCTCGGAGGTTGTGCACATTCCTCCTCAACATCAACTTTACTCTTCTTGGAGGGATTTTCTTTGATTTTGGCTTCCCATGGAAGTTCCGCATCTCCTAAGTCTTCAACCACCTCTTCCTTTTCTTCAATAATCATAGGCTTCTCCAATTGTTCTAATACAAAGTGGCATTCCTCATTTTCCACCGGAGTTTCCAATCTCTCCTTCATGCTATGCTCTTTAATTGATTCTCCACATGTGACCATGGGAGTGCTTTGAGTGCTCAAGCATTGGGAGGCTAAAATGCTTACTACCTTGGCCAAGGTAGTCATAAATTCTAGTGTCTCCCTTTGCATTTCTCCTTGCCCTTGAAGTATAAGGCTAAGAATTTCATCCATTGAGGATTAGAGTGGATAAGAGGGTTCATTGTCTTGGAGAAAGGGTTCATTATAGGAAAGTGGTTCTTCTTGGTAAGGTGGTGGTGTGTATTGGTGCGCGAAATTGTGATCACTACACAACTTTGCACAACTAACCAGCAAGTGCACTGGGTCGTCCAAGTAATACCTTACGTGAGTAAGGGTCGATCCCACGGAGATTGTTGGTATGAAGCAAGCTATGGTCACCTTGTAAATCTTAGTCAGGCAAACTCAAATGGGTATAGTGATATACGAATAAAGCATAAAGATAAAGATAGAGGTACTTATGTAATTTATTGGTAGGAACTTCAGATAAGCGTATGAAGATGCCTTCCCTTCCGTCTCTCTGCTTTCCTACTGTCTTCATCCAATCCTTCTTACTCCTTTCCATGGCAAGCTTATGTAGGGTTTCACCGTTGTCAGTGGCTACCTCCCATCCTCTCAGTGAAAATGTTCCTATGCTCTGTCACAGCATATGGCTAATCAGCTATCGGTTCTCGGTCAGGCCGGAATAGAATCCATTGATTCTTTTGCGTCTGTCACTAACGCCCCGCCTGCTAGGAGTTTGAAGCACGTCACAGTCATTCAATCATTGAATCCTACTCAGAATACCACAGACAAGGTTAGACCTTCCGGATTCTCTTGAATGCCGCCATCAGTTCTTGCCTATACCACGAAGACTCTGATCTCACGGAATGGCTGGCTCGTTTGTCAGGCGAGCACTCGGTTGTCAGGCGATCAACCATGCATCGTGTATCAGGAATCCAAGAGATATTCACTAGAGCCTTGATTGCTTGTAGAACAAAAGTGGTTGTCAGTCACCTTGTTCATAAGTGAGAATGATGATGAGTGTCACGGATCATCACATTCATCAAGTTGAAGAACAAGTGATATCTTGGACAAAGAACAAGCGAAATTGAATAGAAGAACAATAGTAATTGCATTAATACTCGAGGTACAGCAGAGCTCCACACCTTAATCTATGGTGTGTAGAAACTCCACCGTTGAAAATACATAAGAACAAGGTCTAGGCATGGCCGAATGGCCAGCCTCCCCCAAAGAGGGTTTAATCATCAAAGCATGATCAAAAGATGTCTAATACAATAGCAAAAGGTCCTACTTATAGAAAACTAGTAGCCTAGGGTGTACAGAGATGAGTAAATGACATAAAAATCCACTTCCGGGCCCACTTGGTGTGTGCTTGGGCTGAGCAAATGAAGCATTTTCGTGTAGAGACTCCTCTTGGAGTTAAACGCCAGCTTTGGTGCCATTTTGGGCGTTTAACTCCCATTTAGGTGCCAGTTCCGGCGTTTAACGCTGGAATTTCTGTAGGTGACTTTGAACGCCGGTTTGGGCCATCAAATCTTGGGCAAAGTATGGACTATCATATATTGCTGGAAAGCCCAGGATGTCTACTTTCCAACGCCGTTGAGAGCGCGCCAATTGGGTTTCTGTAGCTCCAGAAAATCCACTTTGAGTGAAGGGAGGTCAGAGTCCAACAGCATCTGCAGTCCTTTTGAGTCTCTGGATCAGATTTTTGCTCAGATCCCTCAATTTCAGCTAGAAAATACCTGAAATCACAGAAAAACACACAAACTCATATTAAAGTCCAGAAAAGTGAATTTTAACTAAAAACTAATAAAAATATAATAAAAACTAACTAAAAGATACTAAAAACATACTAAAAACAATGCCAAAAAGGGTACAAATTATCCGCTCATCACAACACCAAACTTAAATTGTTGCTTGTCCCCAAGCAACTGAAGATCAAATAGGATAAAAAGAAGAGAATATGCAATGAACTCCAAAAACATCTATGAAGATCAGTATTAATTAGATGAGCGGGGCTTTTAGCTTTTTGCCTCTGAATAGTTTTGGCATCTCACTCTATCCTTTGAAATTCAGAATGATTGGCTTCTTTAGGAACTCAGAATCCAGATAGTGTTATTGATTCTCCTAGTTAAGTATGATGATTCTTGAACACAGCTACTTTTTTTGAGTCTTGGCCGTGGCCCAAAGCACTCTGTCTTCCAGTATTACCACCGGATACATACATGCCACAGACACATAATTGGGTGAACCTTTTCAGATTGTGACTCAGCTTTGCTAGAGTCCCCAATTAGAGGTGTCCAGGGTTCTTAAGCACACTCTTATTGCCTTGGATCACAACTTTATTTCTTTCTTTCTCTTTCTTTTTCTCTCTTTTTTTTTCGTTTTTTTTTTTTTGCTTGTCTTCTCTTTCTTTTTTTTTTGTATTCACTGCTTTTTCTTGCTTCAAGAATCATTTTTATGATTTTTCAGATTCTCAGTAACATGTCTCCTTTTTCATCATTCTTTCAAGAGCCAACATTCATGAACCACAAATTCAAAAGACATATGCACTGTTTAAGCATACATTCAGAGAACAAAAGTGTTGCCACCACATCAAAATAATTAAACTGTTGTAAAATTCAAAATTCATGCAATTCTTTTCTTTTTCAATTAAGAACAATTTTTAAGAAAGGTGATGGATTCATAGGACATTCATAACTTTAAGGCATAGACACTAAGACACTAATGATCATAAGACACAAACATAGATAACATAAGCATGAAGATTTCGAAAAAAACAAGAAAAATAAAGAACAAGGAGATTAAAGAACGGGTCCACCTTAGTGATGGCGGCTTGTTCTTCCTCTTGAAGGTCTTATGGAGTGCTTGAGCTCCTCAATGTCTCTTCCTTGTCTTTGTTGCTCTTCTCTCATGATTCTTTGATCTTCTCTAATTTCATGGAGGATGATGGAGTGTTCTTGATGCTCCACCCTTAGTTGTCCCATGTTGGAACTTAGTTCTCCTAGGGAGGTGTTCAGTTGCTCCCAATAGCCTTGTGGAGGAAAGTGCATCCCTTGGGGCATCTCAGGGATCTCATGATGAGTGGGGTCTCTTGTGTGCTCCATCCTTTTCTTAGTGATGGGCTTATCCTCATCAATGGGGATGTCTCCCTCTATGTCAACTCCAACTGAATAACAGAGGTGACAAATGAGATGAGGAAAGGCTAACCTTGCTAAGGTAGAGGACTTGTCCGCCACCTTATAAAGTTCTTGGGCTATAACCTCATGAACTTCCACTTCTTCTTCAATCATGATGCTATGAATCATGATGGCCCGGTCTAGAGTAACTTCGGACCGGTTGCTAGTGGGAATGATTGAGCGTTGGATGAACTCCAACCATCCTCTAGCCACGGGTTTGAGGTCATGCCTTCTCAATTGAACCGGCTTCCCTCTTGAATCTCTCTTCCATTGGGCGCCCTCTTCACATATGACTACGAAGACTTGGTCCAACCTTTGATCAAAGTTGACCCTTCTAGTGTAAGGATGTTCATCTCCTTGGATCATGGGTAAATTGAATGCCAACCTTACACTTTCCGGACTAAAATCCAAGTATTTCCCCCGAACCATTGTAAGATAATTCTTTGGATCCGGGTTCAAACTTTGATCATGGTTCTTGGTGATCCATGCATTGGCATAGAACTCTTGAACCATCAAGATTCCGACTTGTTGAATGGGGTTGGTAAGCACTTCCCAACCTCTTCTTCGGATCTCATGCCGGATCTCTGGATATTCACCCTTTTTGAGTGAAAAGGGGACCTCGGGGATCACCTTCTTCAAGGCCACAACTTCATAGAAGTGGTCTTGATGCACCCTTGAGATGAATCTATCCATCTCCCATGACTCGGAGGTGGAAGCTTTTGCCTTCCCTTTCCTCTTTCTAGAGGTTTCTCCGGCCTTGGATGCCATAAATGGTTATGGAAAAACAAAAAGCAATGCTTTTACCACACCAAACTTAAAAGATTTGCTCGTCCTCGAGCAAAAGAAGAAAGAAGAGAGTAGAAGAAGAAGAAATGAGGAAGAAGGGAGTGGCTTATGTATTCGGCCAAAGAGAGGGAGAAGTGGTGTTTTAGGTTGTGTGAAAATGAAGGGGTGAAGAAGGGTTTATATAGGAGAGGGGGGAGATGGGGTTCGGCCATTATGGGTGGGTTTGGGAGGGAAAGTGGTTTGAATTTGAAGGGTGAGGTTGGTGGGGTTTTATGAAGGATGGATGTGAGTGGTGAAGAGAAAGAAGGGATTTGATAGGTGAAGGGTTTTTGGGGAAGAGGTATTGAGGTGATTGGTGAATGGGTGAAGAAGAGAGAGGGTGGTGGTGGGGTTGGTGGGGGTCCTGTGGGGTCCACAGATCCTGTGGTGTCAAGGAAAAGTCATCCCTGCACTAAATGGCATTCAAAATCACGTTTTGAGCCATTTATGGCGTTAAACGCCGGGCTGGTGCCCATTCCTGGCGTTTAACGCCAGGTTCTTGCCCTTTTCTGGCGTTTAACGCCAGTCTGGTGCCCCTTTCTGGCGTTAAACGCCCAGAATGGTGCCAGACTGGGCGTTAAACGCCCAATTGCTAGCCTCACTGGCGTTTAAACGCCAATGGGTTCTTCCTCGAGGGTGTGCTATTTTTTCTTCCTGTTTTTCATTTTGTTTTTGCTTTTTCAATTGATTTTTTGTCTTCTTATGATCATCAACCTACAAAAAACATAAAATAACAAAGAAAAATAGATGAAATATAATCATTGGGTTGCCTCCCAACAAGCGCTTCTTTAATGTCAGTAGCTTGACAGAGGGCTCTCATGGAGCCTCACAGATACTCAGAGCAATGTTGGAACCTCCCAACACCAAACTTAGAGTTTGAATGTGGGGGTTCAACACCAAACTTAGAGTTTGGTTGTGGCCTCCCAACACCAAACTTAGAGTTTGACTGTGGGGGCTCTGTTTGACTCTGAATTGAGAGAAGCTCTTCATGCTTCCTCTCCATGGTGACAGAGGGATATCCTTGAGCCTTAAACACAAAGGATTCTTCATTCACTTGAATGATCAGTTCACCTCCATCAACATCAATCACAGCCTTTGCTGTGGCTAGGAAGGGTCTGCCAAGGATGATGGATTCATCCATGCACTTCCCAGTCTCTAGGACTATGAAATCAGTAGGGATGTAATGGTCTTCAACTTTTACCAAAACATTCTCTACAAGTCCATGAGCTTGTTTTCTTGAGTTGTCTGCCATCTCCAGTGAGATTCTTGCAGCTTGCACCTCAAAGATCCCTAGCTTCTCCATTACAGAGAGAGGCATGAGGTTTACACTTGACCCTAAGTCACACAGAGCCTTCTTGAAGGTCATGTTGCCTATGGTACAAGGTATTAAAAACTTCCCAGGATCTTGTCTCTTTTGAGGTAATTTCTGCCTAGACAAGTCATCCAGTTCTTTGGTGAGCAAAGGAGGTTCATTCTCCCAAGTCTCATTTCCAAATAACTTGTTATTTAGCTTCATGATTGCTCCAAGGTATTTAGCAACTTGCTCTTCAGTGACATACTCATCCTCTTCAGAGGAAGAATACTCATCAGAGCTCATGAAAGGCAGAAGTAAGTCCAATGGAATCTCTATGGTCTCATTTTGAGCCTCAGATTCCCATGGTTCCTCTTTGGGGAACTCATTGGAGGTCAGTGCACGCCCACTGAGGTCTTCCTCAGTGGCGTTCACTTCCTCTCCTTCCTCTCCAAATTCGGCCATGTTGATGGCCTTGCACTCTCCTTTTGGATTTTCTTCTGTATTGCTTGGGAGAGTACTAGGAGGGAGTTCAGTAACTTTCTTGCTCAGCTGTCCCACTTGTGCCTCCAAATTCCTAATGGAGGACCGTGTTTCAGTCATGAAACTTTGAGTGGTTTTGATTAGATCAGAGACCTTGGTTGCTAAGTCAGAGGTGTTCTGCTTAGAGCTCTCTGTCTGTTGCTGAGAAAATGATGGAAAAGGCTTGCCATTGCTAAACCTGTTTCTTCCACCATTATTGTTGTTGGGACCTTGTTGAGGTCTCTCTTGATTCTTCCATGAGAAATTTGGGTGATTTCTCCATGAAGAATTATAGGTGTTTCCATAGGGTTCTCCTAGGTAATTCACCTCTTCCATTGAAGGGTTCTCAGGATCATAAGCTTCTTCCTCAGATGAAGCATCCTTAGTACTGCTTGGTGCATTTTGCATTCCAGACAGACTTTGAGAAATCAAATTGACTTGTTGAGTCAATATCTTGTTCTGAGCCAGAATGGCATTCAGAGCATCAATCTCAAGAACTCCTTTCTTCTGATTTGTCCCATTGTTCACAGGATTCCTTTCAGAAGTGTACATGAATTGGTTATTTGCAACCATTTCAATTAGCTCTTGAGCTTCTGTAGGCATCTTCTTCAAATGAAGAGATCCTGCAGCAGAGCTATCCAAAGACATCTTGGATAGTTCAGAGAGACCATCATAGAAAATACCTATGATGCTCCATTCAGAAAGCATGTCAGATGGACATTTTCTGATCAATTGTTTGTATCTTTCCCAAGCTTCATAGAGGGATTCTCCATCCTTCTGTCTAAAGGTTTGGACTTCCACTCTAAGCTTACTCAATTTTTGAGGTGGAAAGAACTTTGCCGAGAAGGCATTGACTAGCTTTTCCCATGAGTCCAGGCTTCCTTTAGGTTGTGAGTCCAACCATGTCCTAGCTCTGTCTCTTACAGCAAAAGGGAATAGCATAAGTCTGTAGACCTCAGGGTCAACCCCATTAGTCTTGACAGTGTCACAGATTTGCAAGAATTCAGCTAAAAACTGATGAGGATCTTCCAATGGATGTCCATGAAACTTGCAATTCTGTTGCATTAGAGAAACTAATTGAGGCTTAAGCTCAAAGTTGTTTGCTCCAATGGCAGGGATAGAGATGCTTCTCCCATAGAAATCGGGAGTAGGTGCAGTAAAGTCACCCAGCACCTTCCTTGCATTGTTTGCATTGTTGTTGTTTTCGGCTGCCATGTCTTCTTCTTCTTTGAAGATTTCTGTTAGGTCCTCTATAGAGAATTGTGCCTTAGCTTCTCTTAGCTTTCGCTTCAAGGTCCTTTCAGGTTCAGGGTCAGCTTCAACAAGAATGCCTTTGTCTCTGCTCCTGCTCATATGAAAGAGAAGAGAACAAGAAAATGTAGAATCCTCTATGTTACAGTATAGAGATTCCTTGAGGTGTCAGAAGAACAAAAAAAAATAGAAGAAAGAGGTAGAAGAATTCGAACTTAATCAGAGAGAGTTCGAATTGTGCATTGAGAAGGAGTGGTACTCCATAAATAGAAGGATGTAGGAAGAGGGGAAGAGAATTTTCGAAAATTAAGTTAAAGAAATTGAAAACATTTTGAAAAACACTAATTAATTTTCGAAAATAAGAGTGGGAAAGAAATCAAGTGATTTTTGAAAAAGATTTTGAAATTAGAAGTCAAAAAGATTTGATTGAAAGCTATTTTGAAAAAGATGAGGTTAAGAAGATATGATTGATTTTTAAAAAAATGTGATTGAGAAGATATGATTTGAAAACAAGTTTAAAAAGATTTGATTTTTAAAATTAAAAACTTGGCTATCAAGAAAAGATATGATTCAAACATTAAACCTTTCTCAACAGAAAAGGCAACATACTTGAAATGTTCAATCAAATCATTAATTGTTAGCAAGTATCTTTGAAAAAGGAAAGAAATTGATTTTGAAAACATTTGATTGAAAAGATATGATTTGAAAAAGATTTGATTTTGAAAAACTTTGAAAACTTGAAAAAAAATTGATTTGAAAACAAAATCCTCCCCCTTGTGCCATCCTGGCGTTAAACGCCCAGAATGGTATCCATTATGGCGTTTAACGCCCAAAATGCTACCTTTTTAGGCGTTAAACGCCCAACCAGGTACCCTGGCTGGCGTTTAAACGCCAATCTGTCCTTCTTCACTGGGCGTTTTGAACGCCCAGCTTTTTCTGTGTAATTCCTCTGCTGCATGTTCTGAATCTTCAGTTCCCTGTACTATTGACTTGAAAATAGAACTAAGATCAAATAAACAATGCATGCAAGACACCAAACTTAAAATTAGACACTAGACTTAAACAAAAAACATAAAATATTTTTGGTTTTTATGATTTTGAAATTTTTTTGTGCTTTTTTCGAAAATTGTATGGAAATAGAAAATAAAAGTTTCAAAATTCTCAATTTGGATTCCAGGAATCATTGCAGTGTTAGTCTAAGACTCCGGTCCAGGAATTAGACATGGCTTCACAGCCAGCCAAGCTTTCAAAGAAAGCTTCGGTCCAAAACACTAGACATGGCCAATGGCCAGCCAAGCCTTAGCAGATCATTGCTCCAATAGCAAGATTGATAGAAATCAACAAGCTCTTGTGATGATAGGTTGAAACCTCGGTCCAATAAGATTAGACATGGCTTTACAACCAGCCAGACTTCAACAGATCATCATGAAACACTAGAATTCATTCTTAAGATCTCTGAAGAAAAAAAATACCTAATCTAAGCAACAAGATGAACCGTCAGTTGTCCATACACAAAACAATCCCCGGCAACGGCGCCAAAAACTTGGTGCGCAAAATTGTGATCACTACACAGCTTTGCACAACTAACCAGCAAGTGCACTGGGTCGTCCAAGTAATACCTTACGTGAGTAAGGGTCGATCCCACGGAGATTGTTGGTATGAAGCAAGCTATGGTCACCTTGTAAATCTTAGTCAGGCAGACTCAAATGGGTATAGTGATATACGAATAAAGCATAAAGATAAAGATAGAGGTACTTATGTAATTTATTGGTAGGAACTTCAGATAAGCGTATGAAGATGCCTTCCCTTCCGTCTCTCTGCTTTCCTACTGTCTTCATCCAATCCTTCTTACTCCTTTCCATGGCAAGCTTATGTAGGGTTTCACCGTTGTCAGTGGCTACCTCCCATCCTCTCAGTGAAAATGTTCCTATGCTCTGTCACAGCATATGGCTAATCAGCTGTCGGTTCTCGGTCTGGCCGGAATAGAATCCATTGATTCTTTTGCGTCTGTCACTAACGCCCCGCCTGCTAGGAGTTTGAAGCACGTCACAGTCATTCAATCATTGAATCCTACTCAGAATACCACAGACAAGGTTAGACCTTCCGGATTCTCTTGAATGCCGCCATCAGTTCTTGCCTATACCACGAAGACTCTGATCTCACGGAATGGCTGGCTCGTTTGTCAGGCGAGCACTCGGTTGTCAGGCGATCAACCATGCATCGTGTATCAGGAATCCAAGAGATATTCACTAGAGCCTTGATTGCTTGTAGAACAAAAGTGGTTGTCAGTCACCTTGTTCATAAGTGAGAATGATGATGAGTGTCACGGATCATCACATTCATCAAGTTGAAGAACAAGTGATATCTTGGACAAAGAACAAGCGGAATTGAATAGAAGAACAATAGTAATTGCATTAATACTCGAGGTACAGCAGAGCTCCACACCTTAATCTATGGTGTGTAGAAACTCCACCGTTAAAAATACATAAGAACAAGGTCTAGGCATGGCCGAATGGCCAGCCTCCCCCAAAGAGGGTTTAATCATCAAAGCATGATCAAAAGATGTCTAATACAATAGCAAAAGGTCCTACTTATAGAAAACTAGTAGCCTAGGGTGTACAGAGATTAGTAAATGACATAAAAATCCACTTTCGGGTCCACTTGGTGTGTGCTTGGGCTGAGCAAATGAAGCATTTTCGTGTAGAGACTCCTCTTGGAGTTAAACGCCAGCTTTGGTGCCAGTTTGGGCGTTTAACTCCCATTTAGGTGCCAGTTCCGGCGTTTAACGCTGGAATTTCTGTAGGTGACTTTGAACGCCGGTTTGGGCCATCAAATCTTGGGCAAAGTATGGACTATCATATATTGCTGGAAAGCCCAGGATGTCTACTTTCCAACGCCGTTGAGAGCGCACCAATTGGGCTTCTGTAGCTCCAGAAAATCTACTTCGAGTGCAGGGAGGTCAGAGTCCAACAGCGTCTGCAGTCCTTTTGAGTCTCTGGATCAGATTTTTGCTCAGATCCCTCAATTTCAGCCAGAAAATACCTGAAATCACAGAAAAACACACAAACTCATAGTAAAGTCCAGAAAAGTGAATTTTAACTAAAAACTAATAAAAATATAATAAAAACTAACTAAAAGATACTAAAAACATACTAAAAACAATGCCAAAAAGGGTACAAATTATCCGCTCATCATGTATTGAGGTGGTTTTTGGGAGTAGTAATCTTGGAATTGTGGTTTCATGTATGGCTCATCTGGTTCAAAAGGAGGTTGGTATGGTAGGTAAGGATCATGGTCATATGGAGGTGTTTGTTGAAAATAAGCTTGTGAGTGTGGTTGAGGTTCCTGTTGAGGATATGACTCATAGGCATATGGTGGTGGTTTTTGAAAATCACAAGGAGATTCACCATAGCCATTTGATTGGTATGCATCATAGAATGGCTCTTCTTCATAGTGCATTGGTGGAGGGTTGTTGCCATGAAGATTGATCATATGCATATGGTTCCTCCCACCTTTGAGTGTCCCATCCTTGATACACATTCTCATTGAAGTTCTCATCACCTACAACATAGTTGTAATCACACTCATAGCCAAAGTGAGAATTCATGGTAGCAAGAGAAAATAAGGAACAAAAATAATAAGAAATAGTGAAACAAAATACTAAGACTAGCAAAAACTAGCAAGCAATCCAAAAATCAAGCTATTCACAATATTCACATATATACAATAACCAATAACACAACACCATTGCAATCCTCGGCAACGGCGCCATTTTTGATGATTGGATTTTTGACGGTTTAGAATTCACAAATGAATTCTCGTTGCAAGTATAGTTTCTAAACCAATCACTAATCATTTCATTGGTGCGCGAAATTGTGATCACTACACAACTTTGCACAACTAACCAGCAAGTGCACTGGGTCGTCCAAGTAATACCTTACGCGAGTAAGGGTCGATCCCACGGAGATTGTTGGTATGAAGCAAGCTATGGTCACCTTGTAAATCTTAGTCAGGCAGACTCAAATGGGTATAGTGATATACGAATAAAGCATAAAGATAAAGATAGAGGTACTTATGTAATTCATTGGTAGGAACTTCAGATAAGCGTATAAAGATGCCTTCCCTTCTGTCTCTCTGCTTTCCTACAGTCTTCATCCAATCCTTCTTACTCCTTTCCATGGCAAGCTCATGTAGGGTTTCACCGTTGTCAGTGGCTACCTCCCATCCTCTCAGTGAAAATGTTCCTATGCTCTGTCACAGCATATGGCTAATCAGCTGTCGGTTCTCGGTCAGGCCGGAATAGAATCCATTGATTCTTTTGCGTCTGTCACTAACGCCCCGCCTGCTAGGAGTTTGAAGCACGTCACAGTCATTCAATCATTGAATCCTACTCAGAATACCACAGACAAGGTTAGACCTTCCGGATTCTCTTGAATGCCGCCATCAGTTCTTGCCTATACCACGAAGACTCTGATCTCACAGAATGGCTGGCTCGTTTGTCAGGCGAGCACTCGGTTGTCAGGCGATCAACCATGCATCGTGTATCAGGAATCCAAGAGATATTCACTAGAGCCTTGATTACTTGTAGAACAAAAGTGGTTGTCAGTCACCTTGTTCATAAGTGAAAATGATGATGAGTGTCACGGATCATCACATTCATCAAGTTGAAGAACAAGTGATATCTTGGACAAAGAACAAGCGGAATTGAATAGAAGAACAATAGTAATTGCATTAATACTCGAGGTACAGCAGAGCTCCACACCTTAATCTATGGTGTGTAGAAACTCCACCGTTGAAAATACATAAGAACAAGGTCTAGGCATGGCAGAATGGCCAGCCTCCCCCAAAGAGGGTTTAATCATCAAAGCATGATCAAAAGATGTCTAATACAATAGCAAAAGGTCCTACTTATAGAAAACTAGTAGCCTAGGGTGTACAGAGATTAGTAAATGACATAAAAATCCACTTCCGGACCCACTTGGTGTGTGCTTGGGCTGAGCAAATGAAGCATTTTCGTGTAGAGACTCCTCTTGGAGTTAAACGCCAGCTTTGGTGCCATTTTGGGCGTTTAACTCCCATTTAGTTGCCAGTTCCTGCGTTTAACGCTGGAATTTCTGTAGGTGAATTTGAACGCCAGTTTGGGCCATCAAATATTGGGCAAATTATGAACTATCATATATTGCTGGAAAGCCCAGGATGTCTACTTTCCAACGCTGTTGAGAGCGCGCCAATTGGGTTTCTGTAGCTCCAGAAAATCCAGTTCGAGTGCAGGGAGGTCAGAGTCCAACAGCATCTGCAGTCCTTTTGAGTCTCTGGATCAGATTTTTGCTCAGATCCCTCAATTTCAGCCAGAAAATATCTGAAATCACAGAAAAACACACAAAATCATAGTAAGGTCCAGAAAAGTGAATTTTAACTAAAAACTAATAAAAATATAATAAAAACTAACTAAAAGATACTAAAAACATACTAAAAACAATGCCAAAAAGGGTACAAATTATCCGCTCATCACAACACCAAACTTAAATTATTGCTTGTCCCCAAGCAACTGAAGATCAAATAGGATAAAAAGAAGAGAATATGCAATGAACTCCAAAAACATCTATGAAGATCAGTATTAATTAGATGAGCGGGGCTTTTAACTTTTTGCCTCTGAACAGTTTTGGCATCTCACTCTATCCTTTGAAATTCAGAATGATTGGCTTCTTTAGGAACTCAGAATCCAGATAGTGTTATTGATTCTCCTAGTTAAGTATGATGATTCTTGAACACAGCTACTTTTTTTGAGTCTTGGCGGTGGCCCAAAGCACTCTGTCTTCCAGTATTACCACCGGATACATACATGCCACAGACACATAATTGGGTGAACCTTTTCAGATTGTGACTCGCTAGAGTCCCCAATTAGAGGTGTCCAGGGTTCTTAAGCACACTCTTATTGCCTTGGATCACAACTTTATTTCTTTCTTTCTCTTTCTTTTTCTCTCTTTTTTTTTCGTTTTTTTTTTTTTGCTTGTCTTCTCTTTCTTTTTTTTTTTTTTTGTATTCACTGCTTTTTCTTGCTTCAAGAATCATTTGTATGATTTTTCAGATTCTCAGTAACATGTCTCCTTTTTCATCATTCTTTCAAGAGCCAACATTCATGAACCACAAATTCAAAAGACATATGCACTGTTTAAGCATACATTCAGAGAACAAAAGTGTTGCCACCACATCAAAATAATTAAACTGTTGTAAAATTCAAAATTCATGCAATTCTTTTCTTTTTCAATTAAGAACAATTTTTAAGAAAGGTGATGGATTCATAGGACATTCATAACTTTAAGGCATAGACACTAAGACACTAATGATCATAAGACACAAACATAGATAACATAAGCATGAAGATTTCAAAAAAAACAAGAAAAATAAAGAACAAGGAGATTAAAGAACGGGTCCACCTTAGTGATGGCGGCTTGTTCTTCCTCTTGAAGGTCTTATGGAGTGCTTGAGCTCCTCAATGTCTCTTCCTTGTCTTTGTTGCTCTTCTCTCATGATTCTTTGATCTTCTCTAATTTCATGGAAGATGATGGAGTGTTCTTGATGCTCCACCCTTAGTTGTCCCATGTTGGAACTTAGTTCTCCTAGGGAGGTGTTCAGTTGCTCCCAATAGTTTTGTGGAGGAAAGTGCATCCCTTGGGGCATCTCAGGGATCTCATGATGAGTGGGGTCTCTTGTGTGCTCCATCCTTTTCTTAGTGATGGGCTTATCCTCATCAATGGGGATGTCTCCCTCTATGTCAACTCCAACTGAATAACAGAGGTGACAAATGAGATGAGGAAAGGCTAACCTTGCTAAGGTAGAGGACTTGGTCCAACCTTTGATCAAAGTTGACCCTTCTAGTGTAAGGATGTTCATCTCCTTGCATCATGGGCAAATTGAATGCCAACCTTACACTTTCCGGACTAAAATCCAAGTATTTCCCCCGAACCATTGTAAGATAATTCTTTGGATCCGGGGTTCACACTTTGATCATGGTTCTTGGTGATCCATGCATTGGCATAGAACTCTTGAACTATTAAGATTCCGACTTGTTGAATGGGGTTGGTAAGCACTTCCCAACCTCTTCTTCGGATCTCATGCCGGATCTCCGGATATTCACCCTTTTTGAGTGAAAAGGGGACCTCGGGGATCACCTTCTTCAAGGCCACAACTTCATAGAAGTGGTCTTGATGCACCCTTGAGATGAATCTATCCATCTCCCATGACTCGGAGGTGGAAGCTTTTGCCTTCCCTTTCCTCTTTCTAGAGGTTTCTCCGGCCTTGGATGCCATAAATGGTTATGGAAAAACAAAAAGCAATATTTTTACCACACCAAACTTAAAAGATTTGCTCGTCCTCGAGCAAAAGAAGAAAGAAGAGAGTAGAAGAAGAAGAAATGAGAAAGAAGGGAGTGGCTTATGTATTCGGCCAAAGGGGGGGAGAAGTGGTGTTTTAGGTTGTGTGAAAATGAAGGGGTGAAGAAGGGTTTATATAGGAGAGGGGGGAGATGGGGTTCGGCCATTATGGGTGGGTTTGGGAGGGAAAGTGGTTGGAATTTGAAGGGTGAGGTTGGTGGGGTTTTATGAAGGATGGATGTGAGTGGTGAAGAGAAAGAAGGGATTTGATAGGTGAAGGGTTTTTGGGGAAGAGGTATTGAGGTGATTGGTGAATGGGTGAAGAAGAGAGAGGGTGGTGGTGGGGTTGGTGGGGGTCCTGTGGGGTCCACAGATCTTGTGGTGTCAAGGAAAAGTCATCCCTGCACCAAATGGCATTCAAAATCACGTTTTGAGCCATTTCTGGCGTTAAACGCTGGGCTGGTGCCCATTCCTGGCGTTTAACGCCAGGTTCTTGCCCTTTTCTGGCGTTTAACGCCAGTCTGGTGCCCCTTTCTGGCGTTAAACGCCCAGAATGGTGCCAGACTGGGCGTTAAACGCCCAATTGCTAGCCTCACTGGCGTTTAAACGCCAGTGGGTTCTTCCTCCAGGGTGTGCTATTTTTCTTCCTGTTTTTCATTCTGTTTTTGCTTTTTTCAATTGATTTTTTTGTCTTCTTATGATCATCAACCTACAAAAAACATAAAATAACAAAGAAAAATAGATGAAATATAATCATTGGGTTGCCTCCCAACAAGCGCTTCTTTAATGTCAGTAGCTTGACAGAGGGCTCTCATGGAGCCTCACAGATACTCAGAGCAATGTTGGAACCTCCCAACACCAAACTTAGAGTTTGAATGTGGGGGTTCAACACCAAACTTAGAGTTTGGTTGTGGCCTCCCAACACCAAACTTAGAGTTTGACTGTGGGGGCTCTGTTTGACTCTGAATTGAGAGAAGCTCTTCATGCTTCCTCTCCATGGTGACAGAGGGATATCCTTGAGCCTTAAACACCAAGGATTCTTCATTCACTTGAATGATCAACTCTCCTCTATCAACATCAATCACAGCCTTTGCTGTGGCCAGGAAGGGTCTGCCAAGGATGATGGTTTCATCCATGCACTTCCCAGTCTCTAGGACTATGAAATCCGCAGGGATGTAATGGTTTTCAATTTTCACCAAAACATCCTCTACAAGTCCATGAGCTTGTTTTCTTGAGTTGTCTGCCATCTCCAGTGAGATTCTTGCAGCTTGCACCTCAAAGATCCCTAGCTTCTCCATTACAGAGAGAGGCATGAGGTTTACACTTGACCCTAAGTCACACAGAGCCTTCTTGAAGGTCATGTTGTCTATGGTACAAGGTATTAAAAACTTCCCAGGATCTTGTCTCTTTTGAGGTAATTTCTGCCTAGACAAGTCATCCAGTTCTTTGGTGAGCAAAGGAGGTTCATTCTCCCAAGTCTCATTTCCAAATAACTTGTCATTTAGCTTCATGACTGCTCCAAGGTATTTAGCAACTTGCTCTTCAGTGACATACTCATCCTCTTCAGAGGAAGAATACTCATCAGAGCTCATGAAAGGCAGAAGTAAGTCCAATGGAATCTCTATGGTCTCATTTTGAGCCTCAGATTCCCATGGTTCCTCATTGGGGAACTCATTGGAGGTCAGTGCACGCCCACTGAGGTCTTCCTCAGTGGCGTTCACTTCCTTTCCTTCCTCTCCTTCCTCTCCAAATTCGGCCATGTTGATGGCCTTGCACTCTCCTTTTGGATTTTCTTCTGTATTGCTTGGGAGAGTACTAGGAGGGAGTTCAGTAACTTTCTTGCTCAGCTGTCCCACTTGTGCCTCCAAAATTCCTAATGGAGGACCGTGTTTCAGTCATGAAACTTTGAGTGGTTTTGATTAGATCAGAGACCATGGTTGCTAAGTCAAAGGTGTTCTGCTTAGAGCTCTCTGTCTGTTGCTGAGAAGATGATGGAAAAGGCTTGCCATTGCTAAACCTGTTTCTTCCACCATTATTGTTGTTAAAACCTTGTTAAGGTCTCTCTTGATTCTTCCATGAGAAATTTGGGTGATTTCTCCATGAAGAATTATAGGTGTTTCCATAGGGTTCTCCTAGGTAATTCACCTCTTCCATTGAAGGGTTCTCAGGATCATAAGCTTCTTCCTCAGATGAAGCATCCGTAGTACTGCTTGGTGCATTTTGCATTCCAGACAGACTTTGAGAAATCAAATTGACTTTTTGAGTCAATATCTTGTTCTGAGCCAGAATGGCATTCAGAGCATCAATCTCAAGAACTCCTTTCTTCTGATTTGTCCCATTGTTCACAGGATTCCTTTCAGAAGTATACATGAATTGGTTATTTGCAACCATTTCAATTAGCTCTTGAGCTTCTGTAGGCGTCTTCTTCAAATGAAGAGATCCTCCAGCAGAGCTATCCAAAGACATCTTGGATAGTTCAGAGAGACCATCATAGAAAATACCTATGATGCTCCATTCAGAAAGCATGTCAGATGGACATTTTCTGATCAATTGTTTGTATCTTTCCCAAGCTTCATAGAGGGATTCTCCATCCTTCTGTCTGAAGGTTTGGACTTCCACTCTAAGCTTACTCAATTTTTGAGGTGGAAAGAACTTTGCCAAGAAGGCATTGACTAGCTTTTCCCAAGAGTCCAGGCTTTCTTTAGGTTGAGAGTCCAACCATATTCTAGCTCTGTCTCTTACAGCAAAAAGGAATTGCATCAGTCTGTAGACCTCAGGGTCAACCCCATTAGTCTTGACTGTGTCACAGATTTGCAAGAACTCAGCTAAAAACTGATGAGGATCTTCCAATGGAAGTCCATGGAACTTGCAATTCTGTTGCATTAGAGAAACTAATTGAGGCTTAAGCTCAAAGTTGTTTGCTCCAATGGCAGGGATAGAGATGCTTCTCCCATAGAAGTCGGGAGTAGGTGCAGTAAAGTCACCCAGCACCTTCCTTGCATTGTTTGCATTGTTGTTGTTTTCGGCTGCCATGTCTTCTTCTTCTTTGAAGAATTCGGTTAGGTCCTCTATAGAGAATTATGCCTTAGCTTCTCTTAGCTTTCGCTTCAAGGTCCTCTCAGGTTTAGGGTCAGCTTCAACAAGAATGCCTTTGTCTCTGCTCCTGCTCATATGAAAGAGAAGAGAACAAGAAAATGTGGAATCCTCTATGTCACAGTATAGAGATTCCTTGAGGTGTCAGAAGAACAGAAAAAAAATAGAAGAAAGAGGTAGAAGAATTCGAACTTAATCAGAGAGAGTTCGAATTGTGCATTGAGAAGGAGTGGTACTCCATAAATAGAAGGATGTGGGAAGAGGGGAAGAGAATTTTCGAAAATTAAGTTAAAGAAATTGAAAACATTTTGAAAAACACTAATTAATTTTCAAAAATAAGAGTGGGAAAGAAATCAAGTGATTTTTGAAAAAGATTTTGAAATTAGAAGTCAAAAAGATTTGATTGAAAGCTATTTTGAAAAAGATGAGGTTAAGAATATATGATTGATTTTTAAAAAAAAAATATGTGATTGAAAAGATATGATTTGAAAACAATTTTAAAAAGATTTGATTTTAAAAATTAATGACTTGCCTAACAAGAAAAGATATGATTCAAACATTAAACCTTTCTCAACAGAAAAGGCAATATACTTGAGATGTTCAATCAAATCATTAATTGTTAGTAAGTATCTTTGAAAAAGGAAAGAAATTGATTTTGAAAACATTTGATTGAAAAGATATGATTTGAAAACGATTTGATTTTGAAAAACTTTGAAAACTTGAAAAAAATTGATTTGAAAACAAAATTCTCCCCCTTGTGCCATCCTGGCGTTAAACGCCCAGAATGGTATCCATTCTGGCGTTTAACGCCCAAAATGCTACCCTTTTGGGCGTTAAATGCCCAACCAGGTACCCTGGCTGGCGTTTAAACGCCAGTCTGTCCTTCTTCACTGGGCGTTTTGAACGCCCAGCTTTTTCTGTGTAATTCCTCTGCTGCATGTTCTGAATCTTCAGTTCCCTGTACTATTGACTTGAAAATAGAACCAAGATCAAATAAACAATGCATGCAAGACACCAAACTTAAAATTAGACATTAGACTCAAACAAGAAACATAAAATATTTTTGGTTTTTATGATTTTGAAATTTTTTTGTGCTTTTTTCGAAAATTGTATGGAAATAGAAAATAAAAGTTTCAAAATTCTCAATTTGGATTCCAGGAATCATTGCAGTATTAGTCTAAGACTCCGGTCCAGGAATTAGACATGGCTTCACAGCCAGCCAAGCTTTCAAAGAAAGCTTTGGTCCAAAACACTAGACATGGCCAATGGCCAGCCAAGCCTTAGCAGATCATTGCTCCAATAGCAAGATTGATAGAAATCAACAAGCTCTTGTGATGATAGGTTGAAACCTCGGTCCAATAAGATTAGACATGGCTTTACAGCCAGCCAGACTTCAACAGATCATCATGAAACACTAGAATTCATTCTTAAGAACTCTGAAGAAAAAAAATACCTAATCTAAGCAACAAGATGAACCGTCAGTTGTCCATACACAAAACAATCCCCGGCAACGGCGCCAAAAACTTGGTGCTGTTGCCGGATTTTGGCACTGATGTTACCGGACCAAAAGCTTGCTCAAAACTCGAACAATCCCCGGCAACGGCGCCAAAAACTTGGTGCGCGAAATTGTGATCACTACACAACTTTGCACAACTATCCAGCAAGTGCACTGGGTCGTCCAAGTAATACCTTACGCGAGTAAGGGTCGATCCCACGGAGATTGTTGGTATGAAGCAAGCTATGGTCACCTTGTAAATCTTTGTCAGGCAGACTCAAATGGGTATAGTGATATACGAATAAAGCATAAAGATAAAGATAGAGGTACTTATGTAATTCATTGGTAGGAACTTCAGATAAGCGTATGAAGATGCCTTCCCTTCCGTCTCTCTGCTTTCCTACTGTCTTCATCCAATCCTTCTTACTCCTTTCCATGGCAAGCTCATGTAGGGTTTCACCGTTGTCAGTGGCTACCTCCCATCCTCTCAGTGAAAATGTTCCTATGCTCTGTCACAGCATATGGCTAATCAGCTGTCGGTTCTCGGTCAGGCCGGAATAGAATCCATTGATTCTTTTGCTTCTGTCACTAACGCCCCGCCTGCTAGGAGTTTGAAGCACGTCACAGTCATTCAATCATTGAATCCTACTCAGAATACCACAGACAAGGTTAGACCTTCCGGATTCTCTTGAATGCCGCCATCAGTTCTTGCCTATACCACGAAGACTCTGATCTCACGGAATGGCTGGCTCGTTTGTCAGGCGAGCACTCGGTTGTCAGGCGATCAACCATGCATCGTGTATCAGGAATCCAAGAGATATTCACTAGAGCCTTGATTGCTTGTAGAACAAAAGTGGTTGTCAGTCACCTTGTTCATAAGTGAGAATGATGATGAGTGTCACGGATCATCACATTTATCAAGTTGAAGAACAAGTGATATCTTGGACAAAGAACAAGCGGAATTGAATAGAAGAACAATAGTAATTGCATTAATACTCGAGGTACAGCAGAGCTCCACACCTTAATCTATGGTGTGTAGAAACTCCACCGTTGAAAATACATAAGAACAAGGTCTAGGCATGGCCGAATGGCCAGCCTCCCCCAAAGAGGGTTTAATCATCAAAGCATGATCAAAAGATGTCTAATACAATAGCAAAAGGTCCTACTTATAGAAAACTAGTAGCCTAGGGTGTACAGAGATGAGTAAATGACATAAAAATCCACTTCCGGGCCCACTTGGTGTGTGCTTGGGCTGAGCAAATGAAGCATTTTCGTGTAGAGACTCCTCTTGGAGTTAAACGCCTGCTTTGGTGCCAGTTTGGGCGTTTAACTCCCATTTAGGTGCCAGTTCCGGCGTTTAACGCTGGAATTTCTGTAGGTGACTTTGAACGCCGGTTTGGGCCATCAAATCTTGGGCAAAGTATGGACTATCATATATTTCTGGAAAGCCCAGGATGTCTACTTTCCAACGCCGTTGAGAGCGCGCCAATTGGGCTTCTGTAGCTCCAGAAAATCCACTTCGAGTGCAGGGAGGTCAGAGTCCAACAGCATCTGCAGTCCTTTTGAGTCTCTGGAACAGATTTTTGCTCAGATCCCTCAATTTCAGCCAGAAAATACCTGAAATTACAGAAAAACACACAAACTCGTAGTAAAGTCCAGAAAAGTGAATTTTAACTAAAAACTAATAAAAATATAATAAAAACTAACTAAAAGATACTAAAAACATACTAAAAACAATGCCAAAAAGGGTACAAATTATCTGCTCATCATTCATACAAAAAGTTGTTTGTCACTAAAACAAACCCCTAAAATTTATAAACCGAATTATTCAAACATCGGGTCGTTCTCCCTAGGAATTACAATAAAGTGTCTTGTTATTGGTTTGAGTTATTTTAGGGTTTTGATAAGAGGCATGAAAGTAAATGGCAATGAAAATAAACTAACAACTATAAAAGGCTCTTGGCAAGGTATGAAAATTAGAAGTCCTATACTAGTTATCCTTCTCAATTGTGATGAGAATTGTTCATTGCTACCACTTAGTTAACCCTTACTAAATAAAGGAAAGTCATGTGGATGAATTGACTTGAGCCACAAGTTCTAGCCAACTCCCAAGGAAAGACTAGCTTTAGTGCACTCCAAACCAATTAGCAATCTCTCCAATTATCAATCAACAAAGGAATTAGATAACTCAAGTGTCACTAATTACTCTACCTAGGCCAAGAGGAACAAAATCTACACTAAAACTAAAAGAGATATTTCAACAAACACATAAGGTGCAATAGAAGTAAACATTATTAAATGCAAGAATTAAAGGAATCTACAACTACAAAAACAAGAGATCAACAATAGAGAAGCAAAGAAGACACATTTATTATGAATTACCTCTTATTGAATTGGAAGAATGTAGAAAGAACAATACTAGATCTACAACAAAATATAAGAACAACATAAAGGAAATTATAACAAAAGAATAGAAGAAGATGAATGTAGCAACAAAGAATTGAAAGGTAGAAGTAGAAGAAAGCAAAGATTAAAACCTAGATCTAAGAACTAATCCTAATCCTAGAGAGAAGTGAGAGCTTCTCTCTCTAGAAACTAACTCTAACTACTAAACTAAGCTAAACTAAACTAATGGTGACTAACATCTAAAGTATGAGAGTTTGTTCATTCCCCCTTCAACCTTGGCTTAAATAGCATCAGAAATGAGTTGGATTGGGCCCACAAGGCTTCTAAAATCGCTGGCCACGTTTTGCTTTAAGTGAACCAGGTGGCAGCAACGGCGCGTGCGCGTACTATGCGCGTACGCTTCACCATGCGCGGTTCAACCATAGCAAATCTTATATCGTTTCGAAGCCCCGGATGTTAGCTTTCCAACCCAACTGGAAGTGCAACATTTGGACTTCTGTAGCTCAAGTTATGGTCATTTAAATGCGAAGAGGTCGGCTTGACAGCTTTCCGGTTCTTTCATTTCTTCATGAGTTCTCCAACTTTTCATGCTTCTTTCTTCATTCCCTTGTTCCAATATTTGCCTCCTAAACCTTAAATCACTTAACAAACATATCAAGGCATCTAATGGAATCAAGGAGAATTAGATTTAGCTATTTTAAGTCCTAAAAAGTATGTTTTCACTCTTAAACACAATTAAGGGAGAAGTTATAAAACCATGCTATTTCATTGAATAAATGTGGGTAAAAGGTCATAAAATCTCTTAAAATCAATACAAGATAAACCGTCAAAACGGGGTTTATCAGTCCACTCATCTAATAGCCTTTTGATTTGCTTTTTCTTGTTAAATTCTGAATCCCAACACCCAAATCCCTTTTACTTTTCAAGCAATTTACATTTCTCAGCAATTTAAATTCAGTAATTTACATTTCTTGCACTTTAAGTTTCTGTAATTTACTTTTCTTGCAATTTAAGTTTCAGCTCTTTTACTTTCTTGTTCTTTAAGTTACTTGCAATTTACCTATTTTGCACTTGTTCTTCTGCTACATTTACCTTCTGCACCTTTATTTACTTGCAATTTAGCTTCTGTCAATCAAAATTCACTCAAATCATCAACTATTTTCTTAACTAAATTCATCACCTAACTAAAATTGCTCAATCCATCAATCTCTGTTGGTTCGACCTCACTCTTGTGAGTAATTACTACTTGATGTGACCCGGTACACTTACCGGTGAGTTTTGTGTGGAATCATTTTTCCCTCATCAAGTTTTTGGCGCCGTTACCGGAGATTGATCTAGATTGACAATGATTAAGTAAGGTGGTAGTCTAGATTAAGCACTTTTTCTTTGTTTTTCTTTATTTTTGACAAGCACACTAACTATTTGAGACTTTGTCTATACTAACTCTCACTACACTCAAGCTACAGAGTGTGCTGTGTGTTTCTTGTTGTTTTGGTTGTATGTCAGAGGCAAGGAGAGAGTTCTCCACCTTTTGTGACACTGACGAAAGAACTCTCAGGAGATTAAGAAGAGAAGCAAGATGGAAAGGAATCCTTGGAGAGGCAAACTCAGAGGAAGAAAACCAGGAAATGAAAGGGAATCATCCTAATCCACCTGATGAAGTAGCCAACAACAATGGCCAACTTCAGAGAAGAGTTTTAGCCTCTTACACCTTCTGATGAGAGAACTTTCATACAAACATTTTGGTTGTCACGAGTAACAAACCCTTTTTTAAAATTGATAACCGAGTATTTAAACCTCGGGTCGTCTTCTCAAGGAATTGCAGGGAGGTATGTTCTTATTATTGGTTATGAGTTGTAAATTGGGGTTTAAGAGGTAAGGAGGGAATATGTTGAATGACAAATAAAATAAAATAAAATAATAACAATAAAATCTCTTGGCAAGGTATAAGAAATTGGAAGTCCAGACCGAATTATCCTTATCAATGATAATAAAAAATTGAATCTTAATTTCACTTAGTTAACCCTTACTTAAAGCAGAGGAAGGTCAAGTGATTAATTAGTTTGATCTTCAAATCCGAGTTAATTCCTAAGAAAAGATTGGGATTATTGAAGTTCAATTCAATTAGAGGAGATAACAATTATCAATTATGCTGTTGAGTTGGATAACTTCCTGAGTTACTGATTTCTTAACCAAAACCAAAAGAAAAGGAAATTGAAGCTACTGGAATAAAAATGCCTTCAGATGGGAAGCAATAATCATGTAAATAAAAGAAAGCAATAATAACTGAAATACCTCAAATAATATTAATTCAAAGAAAATCATAACATGAAAGCCATAAGCCAATTGAGATGTAAATAAGAAATGGAGTAATAAAATAAAATAAATAAAAGTAGAAAATACTTTAAGGGAACATTGAACCTGGGATTTTGAGTAACTCCTAAAACTAAGAGAAGTCCTAAATCCTAATCCTAAAACATGAAAAGTGAATTATGAGAGCTTGATGAGTCTCTACAAGTTCCCTGACTTTAATCTGTGTTTCTGGGCCGAAAACTGGGTTAAAATGCGGCCTAGAATCTCTACCAGCGACTTTTGTAATTCTACAGATCGCGCACGTCACGCGATCGCGTCATCCATGCGGACGCGTCATTCGCGTTTTTCCCTGCCACGCGTTCGCGTCGTCCACGCTTCTGCGTCGCTTGTGCTTTTCCAATCCGCGCGGTCGCGTGAGCCATGCGATCGCGTCACTCTGATTTCTTCTGTTTCACGCGGTGGCGTGAGCCATGCGACCGCGTGACTTTTCGCTGGTCATCTCCTCAATTCCTTGTATTCCTTTCATCTTTACACACTTCTTCTTCATTCTCTAAGCCATTCCTGCCTATGAAGCCTGAAACACTTAACACATAGATCAAGGCATCGACTGGTAATAAGAGAGGATTAAGATTAGCTAAATTAAGACCAAAGAAGCATGTTTTCAATCATGTAATAATTTTAGGAAGGAAATATAAATGCATGCTAATTATATGAATAAGTGGGTAAAGACCATGATAAAACCATACAATTAAACACATTGTAGACCATAAAATAGTGGTTTATCACCTTCCCCAACCCAAGGCACTGTGGGAGTAGCATTCTTACTCCTAATGTCAATGCAAACAACTTTGAATTGAAGCCTCAACTCATCACTCTCGTGCAGAACAATTGTTCCTATGGAGGAGGCCTACTTGAAGATCCAAACCAACACTTATCCACTTTTCTAAGGATTTGTGACACTGTCAAAACCAATGGGGTGCATCCTGACATTTACAAGTTATTGCTGTTTCCATTTTCCCTGAGAGACAAAGCTACTCAATGGTTACAGACATTTCCAAGAGAAAGCATCAACAATTGGGAAGATCTAGTGAACAAGTTCTTAGCCAAATTCTATCCTCCCCAAAGGATCATTAGACTCAAAATAGAGGTCTAAACATTCACTCAGATGGATGAAGAGTCATTGTATGAGGCATGGGAGAGATACAAAGCTTTACTCAGGAAGTGTCCACCAGATATGTTCAATGAATGGGATAAACTTCAAAACTTCTATGAAGGACTGACATTGAGAGCTCAAGAGGCACTTGACTACTCAGCAGGAGGGTCACTACAACTCATAAAAATAGCTGAGGAGGCTCAGAACCTCATTGACACTGTAATAAACAACCAATACTTCTATGGTCATCAGAGGCAATGCCAACCAGCTCAAAGGAAAGGTGTATTGGAGCTTGAAGGTGTGGACACTATTTTAGCTCAAAACAAGGTAATGTACCAACAAATCCAACAATAGATGAAAATGATGGCCAAGAGGATTGATGGCCTCCAAGTTGCAGCAGTGAATACAAGTCAACCATCACCCACATGGAGGCAAAATGAAGAAAACCAAGAAGATCAGCAATAGGAACAAATTCAATATGTGCAAAACCAAGGTTCTAGATCAAATGACTTTCATGGAGATATATACAATCCTTCCTGGAGGAACCACCCAAACTTGAGATGGGGAGACAACCAAAACCAACAATCTTGGCAGAGGAACTCAAACCAAAATAACCCAAGAAACACAAACCATCAAAACCATCAGCAAACTAACCAAAACCCATACAGAAAACCACAAAACAATCAATCCCAACCCAACTACTATCCACCCAATAACCCATCCACTAACTAAAACAACTTTCATCCACCCTCAAGACTCCCAAAGAATCTCCAACTTAGAGATAACAATGGAAAGGATGATGAAGCACCAAGAGCTAACCAGCAAGAACCATGAAGCCTCAATGAAAAATCTAGAAAGGCAAATTGGTCAATTATCCAAGCAAGCAGTGATTGAAAGACCAACTAACTCACTCCCAAGTGATACCATTCCAAATCCCAAAGAAGAATGCAAAGTGGTACACAAAATTGTGAGTTCACACTTTTCTCACAACTCTGCGCAGCTGACCAGCAAGTGCACTGGGTCGTCCAAGTAATACCTTACGTGAGTAAGGGTCGATCCCACAGAGATTGTCGGCTTGAAAAAAGATATGGTCATCTTGTAAATCTCAGTTAGGTGGATTCAAATGGTTATGAGGTTTTGATAATTAAAAAAGAAATAAAACATAAAATAGGATAGAGATACTTATGCAATTCATTGGTGGGAATTTCAGATAAGCGTATGGAGATGCTTTGTTCCCTCTGAGCCTCTGCTTTCCTATTGTCCTCATCCAATCATGCGTACTACCATCCATGGCAAGCTCTATGTTGGTGGATCACCGTTGTCAATGGCTACCATCCGTCCTCTCAGTGAAAACATGTCTGCTACGGTTTACCGCATGGCAAATTAGATGTCGGTTCTTGATCATGTCGGAATAAGATCTAATGATCCTTTTGTACACTGTCACTGTGCTCAACAGTCATGAGTTTGAAGTGCGTCACAGTCTTCCCATCCCAGATCCTACTCGGAATACCACAGACAAGGTTTAGACTTTCCGGATCTCAAGAATGCTGCCAATTGATTCTAGCTTATACCACGAAGACTCTGATCTCACGGAATGGAAGGCTCTATTGTCAGGAGAGGCAACCATGCGTCGTGAACTAGGAGGCCAAGAGATAGACACTCAAGCTCTTGCAGATAGAACGGAAGTGGTTGTCAGGCACGCATTCATAAGGGAGGATGATGATGAGTGTCACGGATCATCACATCTATCAGGTTGAAGTACGAGTGAATATCTTAGAACAAGAATAAGCGTGAATTGAATAGAAAAACAATAGTACTTTGCATTGATTCATGAGGAACAGCAGAACTCCACACCTTAATCTATGAGGTGTAGAAACTCCACCGTTGAAAATACATAAGTGATGAAGGTCCAGGTATGGCTGAATGGCCAGCTCCCAAAACGTGATCAAAAGATCAAAAGTGATCCTCAAATAGTCTCAAAAACGATCTAAATATATGAATACAATAGTAAAAGGTGCTATTTATACTAAACTAGTAAACTAGGCTTACAGAAAATGAGTAACTAAGTGTAGATAGTTCAGAAATCCACTTTCAGGGCCCACTTGGTGTGTGTTCGGGCTGAGCATTGAAGCTTTCACGTGCATAGGCTCTTCTTGGAGTTTAAATGCCAGTTTGAGTGTTTAACTCTAGCTTTGGTGCCAGTTCTGGCGTTTTATGCCAGAAAAGGGTCTCTGATGGGCATTTGGATGCCAGTTTGGGTCATCAAATCTCAGGCAAAGTATAGACTATTATACATTGCTGGAAAGCTCAAGATGTCTACTTTCCAACGCAATTAAGATCGTGCCAACTGGGTTTCGGTAGCTCCAGAAAGTTTACTTCGAGTGCAGGGAGGTCAGAATCCAACAACATCTTCAGTCCTTTCTCACCTCTGAATCAGATTTTTGCTCAGGTCCCTCAATTTCAGCCAGAAAATACCTGAAATCACAGAAAAAAACACGAACTCATAGTAAAGTCCAGAAATGTGATTTTTGCATAAAAAATAATAAAAATATACTAAAAAGTAACTAAAACATATTAAAAACTATGTAAAAACAATGCCAAAAAGCATATAAATTATCTGCTCATCACAAAGCTATCCAATTAATGAGTGGAAGAACCTTGGTGAAAGACAAAGAAACTAACAAGAAGCTTATAGATAATGGCAGGGGTAGCAGCAAGAAAGATGAAGCCAGCAACAAGGAAGAAGACAAGCAAGATTAGGAGAAGCTTAAAGAGAAAGATGAGCAGCCACAAACTTCAAGGAAAGGGAAGCAAGTAATAGAGAAATCATCACAAGAACAAAGGAAGGTGGTGAAGGCATACACACCTCCTTTGCCATATCCTCGAAGGCTACAAAAAGAGCTCAAGGACCAACAATTTCCCAAGTTCCTTGAGGTCTTTAAAAAGCTGGAAATTAACATTCCCCTTGCTGAAGCATTATAGCAGATGCCTCTATATGCAAAGTTCTTGAAAGAGCTCATCAACAAAAAGAGAAGCTGGCATGAGAAGGAAACGGTGCTTCTGACACAAGAATGTAGTGCTGTCATCCAAAGAGGTCTCCCACCAAAGCTCAAAAATCCTGGGAGCTTCTTCTTACCTTGCACTATTGGTAATATAACCATTAAAAAAGCACTGTGTGACTTAGGAGCCAGCATCAATCTAATGCCTTATTCTATGATGATAAAGCTATGCATAGAGGAGGTAAAACCCACACAGATGTCACTAGAGCTCGTGGACAAATCATTGGTATTTCTCAAAGGAGTGATTGAAAACCTTTTGGTTAAGGTGGACAAGTTTATATTCCCTGCAGACTTTGTAATCCTGGACCTAGGAGAAGAAGAGAGTGACTCTATTATCTTGGGAAGACCCTTCCTGGCCATAGCAAGGGCTATCATAGATGTTGAACAAGGAGTGCTGACCCTAAGGGTACATGAAGAGAGCATTACTCTGAATGTCTTTCTAGAAGCACATCGTACTGATGAAAAAGAAAACTGCATGAAGGATGACAGAGAAGACTTGCATAGGAAGGAAGAATCCAACGAGATGCTCATTAGTTCCCTCCCAAAGCAAAAGACAATATGGCTTTAGGGTGGACAATTGATGATATCAAGGGCATAAGCCCTGCCATCTGCATGCACAAAATCTTGCTAGAAGAGGATTCAAGACCTGTAGTACAATCTCAAAGAAGCCTCAACCCAACCATGAAGGAGGTAGTTCAAAAGGAAGTAATGAAGCTATGGAATGCTGGAATTATATACCCAATCTTTGATAGCTCTTGGGTGAGCCCAGTCCAAGTTGTGCCAAAGAAAGGGGGGATGATTGTAGTATCCAATGAGAAGAATGAGCTAATCCCTACAAGGACAGTGACTGGGTAGAGGATGTGCATAGATTATAGAAGACTGAATGATGCCACACGAAAGGTACATTTTCTTGTCAAATTCTGAATCCCAACATCCAAATCCCTTTTACTCTTCAAGTAATTTACATTTCTCAGCAATTTAAATTCAGTAATTTACATTTCTTGCACTTTAAGTTTATGCAATTTACTTTTCTTCCAATTTAAGTTTCAACTCTTTTACTTTCTTGTTCTTTAAGTTACTTATAATTTACCTATTCTGCACTTGTTCTTCTGCTACATTTACCTTCTGCACCTTTATTTACTTGCAATTTAGCTTCTGTCAATCAAAATTCACTCAAATCATTAACTATTTGCTTAACTAAATTCATAACCTAACTAAAATTTCTCAATCCATCAATCTCTGTGAGATCGACCTCACTCTTGTGAGTAATTACTACTTGATGCGACCCGGTACACTTGCCGGTGAGTTTTGTGTGGAATCATTTTTTCCCTCATCAATATGTTGAAGCCTGTTTGGCTATTAAGCCATGTCTAAATCTTTTGGACTGAGGTTTCCACTTATCATTGCAGGAGCCTTTGGATTCTTATTTATTGGATTGTTGTATGTAATGCTATGCTAAAGCTTGGCTAGCCATTTGGCATGTCTAATCTTTTGGACCAAAGCTTTAGACTAACATTACAGGAACCTTGGAATTCCAATTAAAAATATTTTAAATTTCTTATTTCTCTTTTTCCAAAATAATTTCGAAAAAAAATATATACAAAAAAAATTTAATAAAATCATAAAACCAAAAAAATTTTGTGTTTCTTGTTTGAGTCTAGTATCAAATTTTAAGTTTGGTGTCAACTGCATGTTTTTAATTGTCTTAAAATTTTCGAAAATTCATGCATTATGTTCTTCATGATCTTGAAGTTGTTCTTGAAGATTTTTTTTGTTTGATCTTTACATTTTCTTGTTTTGTGTCTTTTCTTGTTTTTCTTGTGCATTTTCGAATTATTAGTGTCCCTAGTACAAAAGTTCTTAAGTTTGGTGTCTTGCATGTCTTTCTTTTCTTAAAAATTTTCAAAAAATATGTTTTGATGTTCATGATGATCTTCAAAGTTTTCTTGGTGTTCATCTTGACATTCAAATTGTTGTTGCATGCATTATTTGTTTTGATCTTAAAGTTTTATGTTTTGTTTCATTCTGTTGTTTTTCTCTCTCCTCATTAAAAATTCAAAAGTCAAAAAAATATATACATCTTTCCAGTAAAAAATACAGAGATATGAAGGTTCAGAACATAAAGCAGAGGAATCACTAAAAAAAAGAGCTCACTGGCGTTAAAACGCCAGTAAAGAGGCACTTTGGGCGTTAAACGCCAGAATGGCTATCATTCTGGGCGTTTAATGCCAGTAAAGATATCATTATGGGCGTTAAACGCCAGAATGGGCAGCATTCTGGGCGTTTAACGCCAAAAATGGTAGCATTCTGGGCGTTCAGAAATACGCCCAGTAAAGAAGGATTCATGGCGTTTAACGCCTGGTTGGGCGTTAAACGCCCAAAGAGGCAGTCAAGGGGGCATTAAACGCCATAATGAATAGCATTCTGGGCGTTTAACGTTAGGATGACGCAAAGGAGGTAAGTTCGTTTCCAACTCAATTTTTTTTTAATTTTTGTGTTTTAATTCATAATTTTAAATGGCTATATTTTTTATCCCATTTTAAATTTTAAAAATCTTATCTTTTTTATATTATCTTCTATCAATCATATCTTTCTATCTTATCTTTTTCATTTTTCTTCTGATGTTTTCGAAAATTTAAAAACTAATTTTTCAAAATCTTTTCCTTATTTTTATTTCATATTTTCGAAAACTTTACTAACAATTAATGTTTTGATTCAAAAATTTCAAGTTTGTTACTTTCTTGTTAAGAAAGGTTCAATCTTTAAATTCTAGAATCATATCTTTTAGTTTCTTGTTAGTCAAGTCATCAACTTCAATTTTAAAAATTAAATCTTTTTAATTTCTTTTTCAATTCTTTTTCAAAATAAATTTCAATCATATCTTTTTAAAATTTTAATTTCAAAATCTTTTTCTAACTTCTTATCTTTTCAAAATTTGTTTTCAAATCTTTTTTCAACTAACTACTTGACTTGTTTGTTTTATTTTTAAAAAGTTTACTATTTTTTATCTTTTTCAAAACTACCTAACTACTTTTCCACTTATAATTTTCGTAAATCACCCATCACTTTTTCAAAATTCTTTTAAATTAACAAATTATTTTAAATTCTAATTTTATTTTATTTTTTTAATATTTTCGAAACCAACTTAATTAATTAAATAAAAATAAAACTATCTTTATTTTCCCTCTTTTAAAATTCGAATACTCTCTCTCTCTCTCTCTCATCTCCTTCTATTTATTTGCTAACACTTCTCTTCTACTCATAATTTGAACCCATCTCTCTTCTCTCTGTTCGAATTACTCATCTCCTCTCTCTTCTCATTCTTCTATTCTTCTTGTCCTCTGACACATCAAAGAATCTCTATACTGTGACATAGAGGATTCTACTACTCTCTTTGTTCTCTTCTTTTTCATATGAGCAGAAATAGGGATAAAAACATTCTTGTTGAAGCTGATCCTGAACCTGAAAGGACTCTGAAGAGGAAGCTAAAAGAAGCTAAAGCACAACACTCCAGAAAAGACCTTACAGAAAATTTCGAAAAAGAAGCAGACATGGCGGCCAAACCCAACAACAATGCTAGAGATGCAAGGAAGATGCTTGGTGACTATACTGCACCAACTTCCAACTTCTATGGAAGAAGCATCTCAATTCCTGCCGTTGGAGCAAACAACTTTGAGCTTAAGCCTCAATTAGTTTCTCTAATGCAGCAGAATTGCAAGTTTCATGGACTTCCATCGGAAGATCCTCATCAGTTCTTAGCTGAATTCTTGCAGATCTGTGATACTGTTAAGACCAATGGGGTTGATCCCGAGGTCTACAGACTTATGCTTTTCCTCTTTGCTGTAAGAGACAGAGCTAGGATATGGTTGGATTCACAACCTAGAGAAAGCCTGAACTCTTGGGACAAGTTGGTCAGTGCTTTCTTGACCAAATTCTTTCCACCTCAAAAGATGAGCAAGCTTAGAGTGGAAGTTCAAACCTTTAGACAAAAGGAAGGTAAATCTCTCTATGAAGCTTGGGAAAGATACAAGCAATTAACCAAAAGGTGTCCTTCTGACATGCTTCCAAAATGGAGCATCATATGTATACTCTATGATGGTCTGTCTGAATTGTCCAAGATGTCATTGGACCATTCTGCTGGTGGATCTTTTCATCTAAAAACACCTGCAGAAGCCCAGGAACTAATTGAGATGGCTGTAAATAACTAGTTCATGTACACTTCTAAACAAAATCCTGTGAATAATAGGATGACTCAGAAGAAAAGAGTTCTTGAGATTGATATTCTGAATGCCATATTGGCTCAGAACAAAATATTAACTCAGCAAGTCAATATGATTTCTCAGAATCTAACTGGATTGCAAGCTGCATCTGGCATTACTAAAGAAGTCTCCTTTGAGGGAGAAGCTTATGACCCTGAGAATCCTGCAATGGAAGAGGTGAATTACATGGGAGAATCCTATGGAAACACCTATAATCCTTCATGGAGAAATCATCCAAATTTCTCATGGACGAATCAACAGAAGGCTCAACAAGGCTTCAACAACAATAATAGTGGGAGAAATAGATTTGGCAATAGCAACTATAGTCTCTGATCTATCTAAGGCCACTCTCAGTTTCTTGACTGAAACAAGGTCCTCCATTAGAAATTTGGAGGCACAAGTGGGTCAGTTGAGTAAAAGAGTTATAGAAACTCCTCCTAGTACTCTCCCAAGCAATACAGAAGAGAATCCAAAGAGAGAGTGCAAGGCCATCAATATAACCAAAATGGCCGAACCTATAGAGGAGAAAAAGGCAATGATTTCTAGTGAGAAAGACCTTGCTGGACATCCACTGACCACTAAGGGGTTCCCTATTGAGGAATCAAAAGAATCTGAGGCTCATATAGAGACCATAGAGATTCCATGGAACTTAATGCTGCAGTTCATGAGCTCTGACGAAGATTCTTCTTCTGATGAGGATGAAGATCTTGTTGAAGAGCAAGTTGCTCGGTATCTAGGAGCAATCATGAAGATAAATGCCAAGTTATTTGGTAATAAGACTTGGGAGGATGAAGCTCCATTACTCATCAATAAACTGAATGCCTTGGTTAAGCAAAAATTACCTCAGAAGAAACCGGATCCCGGAAGGTTCTTAATACCGTGTACCACAGGCACCATGACCTTTAAGAAGGCTCTGTGTAACCTGGGGTCAGATATAAACCTCATGTCACTCCCTGTAATGGAAAAACTAGGGATCTTTGAGGTACAAGCTGCAAGAATCTCACTAGAGATGGCAGACAAATCAATGAAACAGGCTTATGGACTTGTAGAGGATGTCTTAGTGAAGGTTGAAGGCCTTTACATCCCTACTGACTTCATAATCCTAGACACTGGAAGAATGAGGATGAATCCATCATCCTTGGAAGACCCTTCCTAGCCACAGCAAGGGCTGTGATTGATGTGGACATAGGAGAGTTAGTCCTTCAATTGAATGAGGACTACCTTGTGTTTAAGGCTCAAGGATCTTCTTCTGTAAACATGGAGAAGAATCATGAAAAGCTTCATCCAATTCTCTCCATACAGAGTCAAGCAAAGCCCCCACACTCAAACTCTAAGTTTGGTATTGGAAGGCTACAATCATGCTCTGAGCATCTGTGAAGCTCTAAAAGAGCTTACTGTCAAGCTATTGACATTAAAAAAGCGCTTATTGGGAGGCAACCCAATCTCATTTATCTATGTTAATTATTTTTTTCATTTTCCATTGTTAGTTTCTATTTTCTTTAGGTTGATGATCATGTGGAGTCACAAAAACAACTGAAAAATTAAAACAGAATCAAAAACAGTATCAAAAATAGCACACCCTGGAGGACAGGCTTACTGGCATTTAAACGCCAGTAAGGATAGTAGAATGGGCGTTTAACGCCTAATCTGGCAGTATTCTGGGCATTAAATGCTAGAATTGGCAGACAGACTGGCGTTTAACACCAGAGAAAGGTGTCTGGTGTCTGGCTGGTTAAACCCCAGTAAGGGGCATCAGACCGGCATTTAACGCCAGAAAGGAGCATCACCCTGGCGTTTAATGCCAGAATGGGCAGCAGAGCTGGCGTTAAACACCAGAAATGGCATACAGAGGGTGTTTACACTGCAGAAAGGTGCAGGAATGTGAAATCATTGACACCTCAGGTTCTGTAGACCCCACAGGATCCCTACCTACCCCAACTCACTCTCTCCCTTCTTCACACCTTTCCATAACACTCTTCCCCAAACACCATTCACCTATTAAATCCTACCCTCTTCCCCATAATCTCTTCACCACTCACATCCATCCAATATTTCCCAAGATAAACCCCACCTACCTCACCATTCAAATTCAAACCATTTTCCTCCTAAACCCACCCACTCTCACACGGATTCACCCTCTCCTTTACCCTATAAATACCCCTCTTTACTCCTTCATTTTCACACATCATAACCACCTAAAAGCCCCCTTGGCCGAACCACTCACCCCCTCTATCTCCTCTATTTCTTCTTCTCCTCCTCTTTTCTTTCTTCTTTTGCTCGAGAACGAGCAAATCTTTTAAGTTTGGTGTGGGAAAAAGCTCTGCTTTTTGTTTTTCTATAACCATTAATGGAACCTAAGGCCGGAGAAACCTCTAGAAAGAGGAAAGGGAAGGCAGTTGCTTCCACCTCCGAGTCATGGAAAATGGATAGATTCATCTCAAAGGTCCATCAAGACCACTTCTATGATGTTGTGGCCAAGAAAAAGGTGATCTCCGAGGTTCCCTTCATGCTAAAAAAAAGTGAATATCCGGAGATCCGATGTGAAGCTCGAAGAAGAGGTTGGGAAGTTCTCACCAACCCCATCCAACAAGTCAGAATCTTAATGGTTCAAGAGTTCTATGCTAATGCGTGGATCACTAAGAACCATGATCAAAGTGTGAACCCTAACCCAAAGAATTGGCTCACAATGGTTTGGGGGAAATACTTGAATTTTAGTCTGGAAACTGTAAGGTTGGCATTCAACTTGCCAATGATGCAAGGAGAGCCTCATCCTTTCACTAGAAGTGTCAACTTTGATCAAAGGTTGGACCAAGTTCTTATGGACATCTGTGTAGAAGGAGCCTAATGGAAGAGAGACTTCAAAGGTAAGCCGGTTCAACTGAGAAGGCCTGACCTCAAACCCGTGGCTAGAGGATGGTTGGAGTTCATCCAACGCTCTATCATTCCTATTAGCAACTGGTCCGAAGTAACCGTGGATCGGGCTATCATGATCCATAGTATCATGATTGGAGAGGAAGTGGAATTTCATGAGATCATACCTCTAGAACTATACAAGGTGGATGACAAGCCCTCCACTTTGGCAAGGTTAGCCTTTCCTCATCTCATCTGTCACCTCTACAATTTAGCCAGAATTGTCATAGAGGAAGACATCCTCATTGAAGAGGACAAGCCCATAACTAAAAAGAGGATGAAGCAAACAAGAGAGCTCACTCATAGACCTCAACAAGAGCATGAGGAAGTCCCTCATCAAGAAATCTCTGAGATGCCTCAAGGAATGCATTTCCCTCCATATAACTATTGGGAGCAACTCAACACCTCTTTAGGAGAATTGAGTTCCAACATGGAGCAACTAAGGATGGAGCACCAAGAGCACTCCATTATCCTCCCTGAGATCAGAGAGGACCAAAGAGCCATGAGAGAGGAACAACAAAAGCAAGGAAGAGATAATGAGGAGCTAAAGCACTCCATAGGATCTTCAAGAGGAAGAACTAGCCACCGTCACTAAGGTGGACCCGTTCTTTAATTTTCTTGTTATTTATTTTTCTGTTTTTCGTTTTCTGTGCTTTATGCTTTGTCTATGTTTGTGTCTTTATTACATGATCATTAGTTTTTAGAGTCTATGTCTTAAAGCTATGAGTGTTCCATGAATCTTTCACCTTTCTTAAATGAAAAATGTTTCTATTTGCAAAAGAACAAGAAGTACATGAATTTCAAATTCTATCATGAAAATAGTTTAATTATTTTGATGTGGTGGCAATACTTTTTGTTTTCTGAATGAATGCTTGAACAGTGCATATTTTTTATAGTGAAGTTTATGAATGTTAAAATTGTTGGCTCTTGAAAGAATAAAGAAAAAGAAAAATGTTATTGATAATCTAAAAAATTGTAAAATTGATTCTTGAAGCAAGAAAAATTAGTGAAAAACACAAAGCTTGCAAAAAAAAAGAGGTGAAAATTAAAGAAAAAGAAAGAAAAAGAAAAAGCAAGCAGAGAAAGCCAATAACCCTTTAAACTAAAAGGCAAGGGTAAAATGGATCCAAGGCTTTGAGCATTAATGGATAGGAGCGCTGACGTTAGGATTTTTGATAGTAAAGAATTTTATAAATTCGTGTTGTAGATATAGCTTCTAAATTAACAGAAATCCCTTCGTACAAAAGTTTTGGTTGTCACAAGTAACAAACCCCTAAATAAATTGATAACCGAAGTATTTAAACATCGGGTCGTCTTCTCAAGGAATTGCAGGGAGGTATGTTCTTATTATTGGTTATGGAGATTGTAAATTGGGGTTTGAGAATGAGGAATGAATATGGAAAATTATTTAAATGGCAATTAAAATAAATAAATACTGTAAAGCAAACCCTTTGGCAAGGTATGAGAAATTGGAAGTCCAGACTTAGTTATTCTTATCAATAATAATGAAAGTTGAATCTTAATCCCACTTAGTTAACCTTTGCTAAAGCAAAGGAAAGTCAAGGGACTAATTAGTTTGACCTTCGAATCCTATTTATTTCCTAAGAAAAGGTTGGGATTATTGAAGTTCAATTCAATTAGCAAAGATAACAGTTATCAATTATGTTGAGCTAAGATAACTCCTGAGTTACTGATTTCTTAACCAAGACCAAAAAGGGAAAAGTAAATTAATTCTACTGGAATGAAAATGTCTTCAGATTGGGAATAATCAATGGCATAAATAAAAGAAGGCAATATTAAACTGAAATACCTCAAATAACATTAAATAAGAAAATCATCATGAATGTGGCATAAGCCAAATAGGCAACATAACTAATATAAGCATTAAAGTATCTGAAAATAAGAAATAAATATAAAGTAAAAGAACATTGAACCTGGGATCGAGAGTCACTCCTAAAACTAAGAGAAGTCCTAAATCCTAATCCTAAAGAGAGAGGAGAGAACCTCTCTCCAACTAAACCTAAATCATGGAAAGTGAATTATGAAAGCATCCTAAGTCTCTGCAAGTACCATGACTTTAATCTGTGTTTCTGGGCCAAAAACTGGGTTGAAATGCGGCCCAAAATCTCTACCAGCAACTTTTGTAATTCTGCAGATCGCGCACGTCATGCGATCGTGTCATCCGTGCGGACGCGTCATTTGTGTTTTTCCCTACCACGCGTTTGCGTCGTCCACGCTTCCGCGTCACTTGTGCTTTTCCAATCCGCGCGGTCGCATGAGCCATGCGACTGCGTCACTTCGGATTCCTTTCTTCCGCGCGGTCGCGTCGCTTACGCGTACGCGTCACTTCTCGCTGGTCATCTGCTCAATTTCTTGTGTTCCTTCCATTTTTGCAAGCTTCCTTCCCAATCTCTCACTCATTCATGCCCTATAAAGCATGAAACACTTAACGCACAGATCAAGGCATCAAATGGTAATAAGAGAGGATTAAGATTAGCTAAATTAAGACCAAAGAAGCATGTTTTCAATCATGTAATAATTTTATGAAGGAAACATAAATGCATGCTAATTATATGAATAAGTGGGTAAAGACCATGATAAAACCACACAATTAAACACATTGTGAACCATAAAATAGTGGTTTATCAAGGGCCCAAAGGAATAAAATCCTGGCCTAAGCGGCTAATTCAAGATGTCCCTAACCATGTGCTTGTGTCATGAAGGTCCAAGTGAAAAGCTTGAGACTGAGTGGTTAAAGTCGTGATCCAAAGCAAAAAGAGTGTTCTTAAGAACTCTGGGCACCTCTAACTGGGGTTTCTAGCAAAGCTGAGTCACAATCTGAAAAGGTTCACCCAATTATGTGTCTGTGGCATTTATGTATTGATAAACTACTATTTTATGGTTTATCTTGTGCTCAATTGAGTGGTTTTTATCAAGTCTTTGCACACTTATTCATACAAATTGCATGGTTTTACAATTCCTTCCTAGCTTTGTTCTATGGTTAAAAACTTGCTTCCTAAGCCTTTAATTTATGTATTTTAATTCCCCTCTCTACCATTCAATGCCGTGATCTGTGTGTTCAATGATTTCAGGCTTTTATAGGGCAGGAATGGCTTGGAGGATGGAATGGAAGCTTGCAAAAATGGAAGGAGAATAAGAAATAAAGGAGACAATAAGCGAGGAGCGACGCGCACGCATGGCTCAGGCGTGCGCGTGAATTGGAGTTCGCTCGACGACGCGTACGCATGCCTGACACATGCGCGTGACAAGGAAACTCGCCAAATGACGCGCACGCATGAGTGATGCGTACGCGTGACATGCGCGATATGCAGAAATTGCAGAAAATGCTGGAGGAGATTTTAGGCCGAGTTTGGACCCAGTTTTCGGCCCAGAAACACAAACTAGAGCCAGGGAACAGCAGAGACTCAAGGCACATTCTCATTACGCATAGTTTTAGTTTAGTTTTGGAAATCTTAGAGAGAATTCTACTACTTCCTCTAGGTTTTCTTTACATTCACAGTTTTAGAGTTTTATTGCTTTTGCTTTAGATATTGAGAAGAGTCATTACCTCCGTTGGAGCTTCCTTATTCTAGTCTGTTTCTCTATTCCTTTACTCTTAAATTTCCCATTGATTCTGTTTAGATAAGTATATTCATGATTTTAGAATTTATTAATGCAAAGAACCATTTTTATTTTTAATTAATTTTCATTTATTATTTATCATGTCTTTCTTATATTCCCTTTTTAATTCTGCGAAAGTTATATTCATTTTAATGGAGTAGTTTCCTAACTTGGTTGGAAGTTGATTAAGAGGAAAACCTTGAGCTGGAATACTCAAGTGTTAATATTAACTGGAAGTTGTTGGCTGACTCTCTAGTCTCTGACTCTAATCCTTTCTTAGGAAAGGATTAGGATCGGACCTGAGTGATAGAGTTAATTCAGTTACTTGGCTTGCCTTTGTTAAGTAAGGGATAACCAAGTGGAACAACAACCTTTTATTATTACATTTGGGAACATTCAACAAGGATAGAACTTCTAATTAATCTTCTCCCGGTCAAGGCCTTTATTTGAATTATATAAATTCTCTCGTAAACTTCCATTGCTTAACTTTACTATTATTTATTTTTCTGTGTCTCAAACTTTTAATTTCTTGGAAAACCTCTGATCACTAAATAGCACTTTCTCTGCAACTTGTTGGGAGACGACCTGGGATTCATACTCCCAGTATTTTATTTCTAAATTTTGTGACAACCCCTTTTAAATTGATAAGCGGATTTTAGTCAGTTGAGAACTGTACTTGCAACGCTGTTTTCTCTATAAATTCTTAATCGGCCAATTTCCGCCACGTCAATTTTTGGCGCCATTGCCGGGGAGTTGCAACAGTGTGCTAACTTATTTGTTGAATTTATTTATTTACATTTTATTTTCTTTTATTTTATTACCATGAGCTGCATGTTTCTTTCACTGAATGACGTGTTCACTACCTGATCCGAGCCTACCCGAATTTGATCCTGAAATTGAAAGAACTATTTCACGTATAAGGCAAGCTCGGCATCGGTTAGTCCTATCTGAGGACAAATCTGAAACGTCATTTAAGGAAGAAACAAGCTCCCTTTCTACTGATTTGGTTAATTTACGCGCAGAGAACATGGCGGCTCCTAGGAGGATTACTCTCCAGGAAGCAGGAGCTCCGGACTTTATACTACCACCTTTCCAAGCGCGTCATCCAAATCTGGTTGCAAATATTGAACTAAAGACTGCACTGATCAATCTACTACCGAAGTTTCATGGCTTACCTGCTCAAGAGCTTCTCAAGCACATCAGGGATTTCAGACAGCCTGTTCTACCGTTAGGCGTAATGGTGCAGCTGAGACATCTATTCTGCTGGCCACCTTCCCGTTTTCTCTTGAGGGAAAGGCGAGGGAGTGATACTACACTCAACCTGAAGCAGTTGTTACTAACTGGGACACTCTTAGAAGAGAATTCTTAGAAAAATACTTTTCAGCTGAAGTTACTGATAGACTGAGGAAAGAAATTTCACTGATTATTCAAGTCAAATCCGAGACTCTTTACGAGTATTAGGAGCACTTCAATAATCTCCTGGATGCATGTCCCTACCACATGATTGACAAGTTGGTGTTGATCAGCTACTTCACACAGGGTATGAAGCCTCAGGACAAGACTACATTAGATGGTGCGAGCAATGGTTCTCTAAAAAAGTACATGACCACAGATGAAGCATGGCAACTGATCGCCGACTTGGCTGAGTCTGCTCGGAATCACAAGCACAAAAATAACCACCCCAAGGCTGTGGCAGAGGTTTTCTCTAGCAGTGAGAATACTGCTCTCACACAATCAATATGTGAGATGACCAACCTACTGAAGCAGATACATCTAGGCCAGCAACAATCTCAACCCCCCTCACCACAACATAGTCAACAACTAGTTCTTCAGAGAATATGTGGAATATGTGCAGATTATAGACATTACACTGATGAATATCCACAGCTCCAACATGAGGACAACACCTTGGCAGCTACTCACAATTTCTATAACCGCCCGAATCAAGGATACTATCAACAAGGCAGCAACTATAACCAAGGTAGGAACTTTAACCAAGGCTGGAGGGACAACAATAACAGAGGAGGCAAAGACAGCCAAGGAAATTAGAGGTGGAATAATAATAACAACCAGCAAAATCGGTATCAGCAGAATCTTACCTATCAATAGCAAAACCGAAACCAGGCTTACAGAGCATCTCATTTAAGGCAGTCCTAAGTGTCTAAGCAGACCCCTCATCACACTTACCCCCCTTCTTCCTCTAATGACGAGTTGCTACACTCTATTGATCAAAGATAGAAGAACATGGAGAACAACCTTACGTCTACCATAAACGGTCTGAACTCTACTTTACAAGCTCTCGTCTCACATATTGGATCAATGAACAACCCTAACAACCAGTTTTCAAGCTCCAGTGGAATTCTTTCTCAACCCATACCCAACCCCAAGGGTGGCATCAATGCCATCACCTTGAGGTCCGGAACCACACTGCCAGAGAGGAATCCTGAGGAGCCAAGCCCACAAGAACATGCCCCCGTTGAAGAAATGGTTGAAGTGGAGGATGTTGAAGAAGAAGGTGACGGGAAAGACATAGTTGAAGGATAAGCAAATCAACCAGAGAATGGCGCACCAGAAGAAGCTAAGGCTACCAGAGACGCCATCCCTATTTAATTTCCACACCTTACAAGGAAGCCTAAAAAGCAGATAGAACTTGACCCAAAAATGGTTGAAATCTTCAAAAAGGTTGAGGTAATTGTGCCCCTTTTGATGTTATTCAACAAGTGCTTAAATATGCAAAGTTTTTGAAAGATTTATGCATGCATAAGGATAAAATTAATGAATTATAAACTATTCCTTTAGGTAGTTCTATATCTGCTTTAACGGGGGATATACCTGAAAAATGTAGTGACCCAGGTCCATGCATGGTTAATTGTACCATTGGAGGTGTAATATTTTTCTGACTGCATGTGTAATTTAGGAGCGTGCGTGAGTATTATGCCTTTGTCTATATATAATACTTTGAGGCTCCCTTCCTTAAAAAGGTCGGTAGCTCGTTTTGTGTTAGCAGATAAAAGCATTATTACAGTGGTTGGAATTGCTGAGGACATGCTAGTGAGCATTAAAGGGCTCACATTTCCTATTGACTTCTACATCTTGGAGATGCCCCAAAATGACTCAAGGAAATCGTCATCCATCTTGCTCGGAAGACCATTCCTGAAGACCTCAAAGTTCAAGTTGGATGCATTCTCAGGAACCTATTCTTTTGAGATAGACGGCCGAGCAGTGAGCTTTAATCTGAATGAGGCTATGAAGCATCCTCCAGAGGACCATTCCATCTTCCAGTGCGACATCATTGATGAGACCGTAGCTGCAGTTCATCAAGAAGAAGTAGAACAAATGCACATGGAGCAAGGTCCAAGTGTGGGGAAACCCTCTTAACACAATGAGGACACTATGCCATCATCACTGGCTCCAGAAGATCCAGTGCCCAGTCAGGAGCAGAAATTGAAGCTAAAATCCCTTCCACCCCACCTCAAGTATGTTTACCTTGAGAATGATCAGAAGCTCCCAGTTATCATTGCAAAGGAACTCACATCCCAACAAGAGGAGTAGTTGCTTAGTGTGTTGAGAAGACACAAAAAAGCAATTGGGTGGAGCTTGGCAGATATAGTAAGCATCAACCCTCAAGTTTGTGAGCACATAATATTTTTAGAAAAGGGAGTGGTACGCGAAATTGTGATCACTACACAACTTTGCACAACTAACCAGCAAGTGCACTGGGTCGTCCAAGTAATACCTTACGCGAGTAAGGGTCGATCCCACGGAGATTGTTGGTATGAAGCAAGCTATGGTCACCTTGTAAATCTTAGTCAGGCAGACTCAAATGGGTATGGTGATATACGAATAAAGCATAAAGATAAAGATAGAGGTACTTATGTAATTCATTGGTAGGAACTTCAGATAAGCGTATGAAGATGCCTTCCCTTCCGTCTCTCTGCTTTCCTACTGTCTTCATCCAATCCTTCTTACTCCTTTCCATGGCAAGCTTATGTAGGGTTTCACCGTTGTCAGTGGCTACCTCCCATCCTCTCAGTGAAAATGTTCCTATGCTCTGTCACAGCATATGGCTAATCAGCTGTCGGTTCTCGGTCAGGCTGGAATAGAATCCATTGATTCTTTTGCGTCTGTCACTAACGCCCCGCCTGCTAGGAGTTTGAAGCACGTCACAGTCATTCAATCATTGAATCCTACTCAGAATACCACAGACAAGGTTAGACCTTCCGGATTCTCTTGAATGCCGCCATCAGTTCTTGCCTATACCACGAAGACTCTGATCTCACAGAATGGCTGGCTCGTTTGTCAGGCGAGCACTCGGTTGTCAGGCGATCAACCATGCATCGTGTATCAGGAATCCAAGAGATATTCACTAGAGCCTTGATTGCTTGTAGAACAGAAGTGGTTGTCAGTCACTTTGTTCATAAGTGAGAATGATGATGAGTGTCACGGATCATCACATTCATCAAGTTGAAGAACAAGTGATATCTTGGACAAAGAACAAGCGGAATTGAATAGAAGAACAATAGTAATTGCATTAATACTCGAGGTACAGCAGAGCTCCACACCTTAATCTATGGTGTGTAGAAACTCCACCGTTGAAAATACATAAGAACAAGGTCTAGGCATGGCCGAATGGCCAGCCTCCCCCAAAGAGGGTTTAATCATCAAAGCATGATCAAAAGATGTCTAATACAATAGCAAAAGGTCCTACTTATAGAAAACTAGTAGCCTAGGGTGTACAGAGATGAGTAAATGACATAAAAATCCACTTCCGGGCCCACTTGGTGTGTGCTTGGGCTGAGCAAATGAAGCATTTTCGTGTAGAGACTCCTCTTGGAGTTAAACGCCAGCTTTGGTGCCAGTTTGGGCGTTTAACTCCCATTTAGGTGCCAGTTCCGGCGTTTAACGCTGGAATTTCTGTAGGTGACTTTGAACACCGGTTTGGGCCATCAAATCTTGGGCAAAGTATGGACTATCATATATTGCTGGAAAGCCCAGGATGTCTACTTTCTAACGCCGTTGAGAGCGCGCCAATTGGGCTTCTGTAGATCTAGAAACTCCACTTCGAGTGCAGGGAGGTCAGAATCCAACAGCATCTGCAGTCCTTTTGAGTCTCTGGATCAGATTTTTGCTCAGATCCCTCAATTTCAACCAGAAAATACCTGAAATCACAGAAAAACACACAAACTCATAGTAAAGTCCAGAAAAGTGAATTTTAACTAAAAACTAATAAAAATATAATAAAAACTAACTAAAAGATACTAAAAACATACTAAAAACAATGCCAAAAAGGGTACAAATTATCCGCTCATCACAACACCAAACTTAAATTGTTGCTTGTCCCCAAGCAACTGAAGATCAAATAGGATAAAAAGAAGAGAATATGCAATGAACTCCAAAAACATCTATGGAGATCAGTATTAATTAGATGAGCGGGGCTTTTAGCTTTTTGCCTCTGAACAGTTTTGGCATCTCACTCTATCCTTTGAAATTCAGAATGATTGGCTTCTTTAGGAACTCAGAATCCAGATAGTGTTATTGATTCTCCTAGTTAAGTATGATGATTCTTGAACACAGCTACTTTTTGAGTCTTGGCCGTGGCCCAAAGCACTCTGTCTTCCAGTATTACCACCGGATACATACATGCCACAGACACATAATTGGGTGAACCTTTTCAGATTGTGACTCAGCTTTGCTAGAGTCCCCAATTAGAGGTGTCCAGGGTTCTTAAGCACACTCTTATTGCCTTGGATCACAACTTTATTTCTTTCTTTCTCTTTCTTTTTCTCTTTTTTTTTTCGTTTTTTTTTCGCTTGTCTTCTCTTTCTTTTTTTTTTTTTTTTGTATTCACTGCTTTTTCTTGCTTCAAGAATCATTTTTATGATTTTTCAGATCCTCAGTAACATGTCTCCTTTTTCATCATTCTTTCAAGAGCCAACATTCATGAACCACAAATTCAAAAGACATATGCACTGTTTAAGCATACATTCAGAGAACAAAAGTGTTGCCACCACATCAAAATAATTAAACTGTTGTAAAATTCAAAATTCATGCAATTCTTTTCTTTTTCAATTAAGAACAATTTTTAAGAAAGGTGATGGATTCATAGGACATTCATAACTTTAAGGCATAGACACTAAGACACTAATGATCACAAGACACAAACATAGATAAACATAAGCACTAAAATTCGAAAAACAGAAAATAAAGAACAAGGAGATTAAAGAACGGGTCCACCTTAGTGATGGCGGCTCTTTCTTCCTCTTGAAGATCCTATGGAGTGCTTGAGCTCCTCAATGTCTCTTCCTTGTCTTTGTTGCTCCTCTCTCATGATTCTTTGATCTTCTCTAATTTCATGGAGGAGGATGGAATGTTCTTGGTGCTCCACCCTTAGTTGTCCCATGTTGGAACTTAGTTCTCCTAGGGAGGTGTTCAGTTGCTCCCAATAGCCTTGTGGAGGAAAGTGCATCCCTTGGGGCATCTCAGGGATCTCATGATGAGTGGGGTCTCTTGTGTGCTCCATCCTTTTCTTAGTGATGGGCTTATCCTCATCAATGGGGATGTCTCCCTCTATGTCAACTCCAACTGAATAATAGAGGTGACAAATGAGATGAGGAAAGGCTAACCTTGCTAAGGTAGAGGACTTATCCGCCACCTTATAAAGTTCTTGGGCTATAACCTCATGAACTTCCACTTCTTCTTCAATCATGATGCTATGAATCATTATGGCCCGGTCTAGAGTAACTTCGGACCGGTTGCTAGTGGGAATGATTGAGCGTTGGATGAACTCCAACCATCCTCTAGCCACGGGTTTGAGGTCATGCCTTCTCAATTGAACCGGCTTCCCTCTTGAATCTCTCTTCCATTGAGCGCCCTCTTCACATATGACTGTGAGGACTTGGTCCAACCTTTGATCAAAGTTGACCCTTCTAGTGTAAGGATGTTCATCTCCTTGAATCATGGGTAAATTGAATGCCAACCTTACACTTTCCGGACTAAAATCCAAGTATTTCCCCCGAACCATTGTAAGATAATTCTTTGGATCCGGGTTCACACTTTGATCATGGTTCTTGGTGATCCATGCATTGGCATAGAACTCTTGAACCATCAAGATTCCGACTTGTTGAATGGGGTTGGTAAGCACTTCCCAACCTCTTCTTCGGATCTCATGCCGGATCTCCGGATATTCACCCTTTTTGAGTGAAAAGGGGACCTCGGGGATCACCTTCTTCAAGGCCACAACTTCATAGAAGTGGTCTTGATGCACCCTTGAGATGAATCTATCCATCTCCCATGACTCGGAGGTGGAAGCTTTTGCCTTCCCTTTCCTCTTTCTAGAGGTTTCTCCGGCCTTGGATGCCATAAATGGTTATGGAAAAACAAAAAGCAATGCTTTTACCACACCAAACTTAAAAGATTTGCTCGTCCTCGAGCAAAAGATGAAAGAAGAGAGTAGAAGAAGAAGAAATGAGGAAGAAGGGAGTGGCTTATGTATTCGGCCAAAGAGGGGGAGAAGTGGTGTTTTAGGTTGTGTGAAAATGAAGGGGTGAAGAAGGGTTTATATAGGAGAGGGGGGAGATGGGGTTCGGCCATTATGGGTGGGTTTGGGAGGGAAAGTGGTTTGAATTTGAAGGGTGAGGTTGGTGGGATTTTATGAAGGATGGATGTGAGTGGTGAAGAGAAAGATGGGATTTGATAGGTGAGGGGTTTTTTTGGGAAAGAGGTATTGAGGTGATTGGTGAATGGGTGAAGAAGAAAGAGGGTGGTGGTGGGGTTGGTGGGGGTCCTGTGGGGTCCACAGATCCTGTGGTGTCAAGGAAAAGTCATCCCTGCACCAAATGGCATTCAAAATCACGTTTTGAGCCATTTCTGGCGTTAAACGCCGGGCTGGTGCCCATTCCTGGCGTTTAACGCTAGGTTCTTGCCCTTTTCTGGCGTTTAACGCCAGTCTGGTGCCTCTTTCTGGCGTTAAACGCCCAGAATGGTGCCAGACTGGGCGTTAAACGCCCAACTGCTAGCCTTACTGGCGTTTAAACGCCAGTGAGTTCTTCCTCCAGGGTGTGCTGTTTTTCTTCCTGTTTTTCATTCTGTTTTTGCTTTTTCAATTGATTTTGTGACTTCTTATGATCATCAACCTACAAAAAACATAAAATAACAAAGAGAAAATAGATAAAATATAATCATTGGGTTGCCTCCCAACAAGCGCTTCTTTAATGTCAGTAGCTTGACAGAGGGCTCTCATGGAGACTCACAGATACTCAGAGCAATGTTGGAACCTCCCAACACCAAACTTAGAGAGTTTGAATGTGGGGGTTCAACACCAAACTTAGAGTTTGGTTGTGGCCTCCCAACACCAAACTTAGAATTTGACTGTGGGGGCTCTGTTTGACTCTGATTTGAGAGAAGCTCTTCAAGCTTCCTCTCCATGATGACAGAGGGATATCCTTGAGCCTTAAACACCAAGGATTCTTCATTCACTTGAATGATCAACTCTCCTCTATCAACATCAATCACAGCCTTTGCTGTGGCCAGGAAGGGTCTGCCAAGGATGATGGTTTCATCCATGCACTTCCCAGTCTCTAGGACTATGAAATCAGTAGGGATGTAATGGTCTTCAACTTTTACCAAAACATTCTCTACAAGTCCATGAGCTTGTTTTCTTGAGTTGTCTGCCATCTCCAGTGAGATTCTTGCAGCTTGCACCTCAAAGATCCCTAGCTTCTCCATTACAGAGAGAGGCATGAGGTTTACACTTGACCCTAAGTCACACAGAGCCTTCTTGAAAGTTATAGTGCCTATGGTACAAGGTATTGAAAACATCCCAGGATCTTGTCTCTTTTGAGGTAATTTCTGCCTAGACAAGTCATCCAGTTCTTTGGTGAGCAAAGGAGGTTCATTCTCCCAAGTCTCATTTCTAAATAACTTGTCATTTAGCTTCATGATTGCTCCAAGGTATTTAGCAACTTGCTCTTCAGTGACATACTCATCCTCTTCAGAGGAAGAATACTCATCAGAGCTCATGAAAGGCAGAAGTAAGTCCAATGGAATCTCTATGGTCTCATTTTGAGCCTCAGATTCCCATGGTTCCTCATTGGGGAACTCTTTGGAGGTCAGTGCACGCCCACTGAGGTCTTCCTCCGTGGCGTTCACTTCCTCTCCTTCCTCTCCAAATTCGACCATGTTGATGGCCTTGCACTCTCCTTTTGGATTTTCTTCTGTATTGCTTGGGAGAGTACTAGGAGGGAGTTCAGTAACTTTCTTGCTCAGCTGTCCCACTTGTGCTTCCAAATTCCTAATGGAGGACCGTGTTTCAGTCATGAAACTTTGAGTGGTTTTGATTAGATCAGAGACCATGGTTGCTAAGTCAGAGGTGTTCTGCTTAGAGCTCTCTGTCTGTTGCTGAGAAGATGATGGAAAAGGCTTGCCATTGCTAAACCTGTTTCTTCCACCATTATTGTTGTTGAAACCTTGTTGAGGTCTCTCTTGATTCTTCCATGAGAAATTTGGGTGATTTCTCCATGAAGAATTATAGGTGTTTCCATAGGGTTCTCCTAGGTAATTCACCTCTTCCATTGAAGGGTTCTCAGGATCATAAGCTTCTTCCTCAGATGAAGCATCCTTAGTACTGCTTGGTGCATTTTGTATTCCAGACAGACTTTGACAAATCAAATTGACTTGTTGAGTCAATATCTTGTTCTGAGCCAGAATGGCATTCAGAGCATCAATCTCAAGAACTCCTTTCTTCTGATTTGTCTCATTGTTCACAGGATTCCTTTCAGAAGTGTACATGAATTGGTTATTTGCAACCATTTCAATTAGCTCTTGAGCTTCTGTAGGCGTCTTCTTCAAATGAAGAGATCCTCCAGCGGAGCTATCCAAAGACATCTTGGATAGTTCAGAGAGACCATCATAGAAAATACCTATGATGCTCCATTCAGAAAGCATGTCAGATGGACATTTTCTGATCAATTGTTTGTATCTTTCCCAAGCTTCATAGAGGGATTCTCCATCCTTCTGTCTGAAGGTTTGGACTTCCACTCTAAGCTTATTCAATTTTTGAGGTGGAAAGAACTTTGCCAAGAAGGCATTGACTAGCTTTTCCCATGAGTCCAGGCTTTCTTTAGGTTGTGAGACCAACCATGTCCTAGCTCTGTCTCTTACAGCAAAAGGGAATAGCATAAGTCTGTAGACCTCAGGGTCTACCCCATTAGTCTTGACAGTGTCACAGATTTGCAAGAATTCAGCTAAAAACTGATGAGGATCTTCCAATGGAAGTCCATGAAACTTGCAATTCTGTTGCATTAGAGAAACTAATTGAGGCTTAAGCTCAAAGTTGTTTGCTCCAATGGCAGGGATAGAGATGCTTCTCCCATAAAAGTCGGGAGTAGGTGCAGTAAAGTCACCCAGCACCTTCCTTGCATTGTTTGCATTGTTGTTGTTTTCGGCTGCCATGTCTTCTTCTTCTTTGAAGAATTCGGTTAGGTCCTCTATAGAGAATTGTGCCTTAGCTTCTCTTAGCTTTCACTTCAAGGTCCTCTCAGGTTCAGGGATCAGCTTCAACAAAAATGCCTTTGTCTCTGCTCCTGCTCATATGAAAGAGAAGAGAACAAGAAAATGTGGAATCCTCTATGTCACAGTATAGAGATTCCTTGGGGTGTCAGAAGAACAGAAAAATAGAAGAAAGAGGTAGAAGAATTCGAACTTAATCAGAGAGAGTTCGAATTGTGCATTGAGAAGGAGTGGTACTCCATAAATAGAAGGATGTGGGAAGAGGGGAAGAGAATTTTCGAAAATTAAGTTAAAGAAATTGAAAACATTTTGAAAAACACTAATTAATTTTCGAAAATAAGAGTGGGAAAGAAATCAAGTGATTTTTGAAAAAGATTTTGAAATTAGAAGTCAAAAAGATTTGATTGAAAGCTATTTTGAAAAAGATGAGGTTAAGAAGATATGATTGATTTTAAAAATATGTGATTGAGAAAATATGATTTGAAAACAATTTTAAAAAATATGATTTTAAAAATTAATGACTTGCCTAACAAGAAAAGATATGATTCAAACATTAAACCTTTCTCAACAGAAAAGGCAATATACTTGAGATGTTCAATCAAATCATTAATTATTAGTAAGTATCTTTGAAAAAGGAAAGAAATTGATTTTGAAAACATTTTGATTGAAAAGATATGATTTGAAAAAGATTTGATTTTGAAAAACTTTGAAAACTTGAAAAAAAATTGATTTGAAAACAAAATTCTCCCCCTTGTGCCATCCTGGCGTTAAACGCCCAGAATGGTATCCATTCTGGCGTTTAACGCCCAAAATGCTACCTTTTTGGGCGTTAAACGCCCAACCAGGTACCCTGGCTGGCGTTTAAACGCCAGTCTGTCCTTCTTCACTGGGCATTTTGAACGCCCAGCTTTTTCTGTGTAATTCCTCTGCTGCATGTTCTGAATCTTCAGTTCCCTGTACTATTGACTTGAAAATAGAACCAAGATCAAATAAACAATACATGCAAGACACCAAACTTAAAATTAGACACTAGACTCAAACAATAAACATAAAATCTTTTTGGTTTTTATGATTTTTAAAGTTTTTTTTTGTGCTTTTTTCGAAAATTAAATGGAAATAGAAAATAAAAGTTTCAGAATTCTTAATTTGAATTCCAGGAATCATTGCAATGCTAGTCTAAGACTCCGGTCCAGGAATTAGACATGGCTTCACAGCCAGCCAAGCTTTCAAAGAAAGCTTCGGTCCAAAACACTAGACATGTCCAATGGCCAGCCAAGCCTTAGCAGATCATTGCTCCAATAGCAAGATTGATAGAAATCAACAAGCTCTTGTGATGATATGTTGAAACCTCGGTCCAATAAGATTAGACATGGCTTTACAGCCAGCCAGACTTCAACAGATCATCATGAAACACTAGAATTCAGTCTTGAGAACTCTGAAGAAAAAAATACCTAATCTAAGCAACAAGATGAGCCGTCAGTTGTCCATACACAAAACAATCCCCGGCAACGGCGCCAAAAACTTGGTGCGCGAAATTGTGATCACTACACAACTTTGCACAACTAACCAGCAAGTGCACTGGGTCGTCCAAGTAATACCTTACGCGAGTAAGGGTCGATCCCACGGAGATTGTTGGTATGAAGCAAGCTATGGTCACCTTGTAAATCTTAGTCAGGCAGACTCAAATGGGTATGGTGATATACGAATAAAGCATAAAGATAAAGATAGAGGTACTTATGTAATTCATTGGTAGGAACTTCAGATAAGCGTATGAAGATGCCTTCCCTTCCGTCTCTCTGCTTTCCTACTGTCTTCATCCAATCCTTCTTACTCCTTTCCATGGCAAGCTTATGTAGGGTTTCACCGTTGTCAGTGGCTACCTCCCATCCTCTCAGTGAAAATGTTCCTATGCTCTGTCACAGCATATGGCTAATCAGCTGTCGGTTCTCGGTCAGGCCGGAATAGAATCCATTGATTCTTTTGCGTCTGTCACTAACGCCCCGCCTGCTAGGAGTTTGAAGCACGTCACAGTCATTCAATCATTGAATCCTACTCAGAATACCACAGACAAGGTTAGACCTTCCGGATTCTCTTGAATGCCGCCATCAGTTCTTGCCTATACCACGAAGACTCTGATCTCACGGAATGGCTGGCTCGTTTGTCAGGCGAGCACTCGGTTGTCAGGCGATCAACCATGCATCGTGTATCAAGAATCCAAGAGATATTCACTAGAGCCTTGATTGCTTGTAGAACAGAAGTGGTTGTCAGTCACTTTGTTCATAAGTGAGAATGATGATGAGTGTCACGGATCATCACATTCATCAAGTTGAAGAACAAGTGATATCTTGGACAAAGAACAAGCGGAATTGAATAGAAGAACAATAGTAATTGCATTAATACTCGAGGTACAGCAGAGCTCCACACCTTAATCTATGGTGTGTAGAAACTCCACCGTTGAAAATACATAAGAACAAGGTCTAGGCATGGCCGAATGGCCAGCCTCCCCCAAAGAGGGTTTAATCATCAAAGCATGATCAAAAGATGTCTAATACAATAGCAAAAGGTCCTACTTATAGAAAACTAGTAGCCTAGGGTGTACAGAGATGAGTAAATGACATAAAAATCCACTTCCGGGCTCACTTGGTGTGTGCTTGGGCTGAGCAAATGAAGCATTTTCGTGTAGAGACTCCTCTTGGAGTTAAACGCCAGCTTTGGTGCCAGTTTGGGCGTTTAACTCCCATTTAGGTGCCAGTTCCGGCGTTTAACGCTGGAATTTTTGTAGGTGACTTTGAACGCCGGTTTGGGCCATCAAATCTTGGGCAAAGTATGGACTATCATATATTTCTGGAAAGCCCAGGATGTCTACTTTCCAACGCCATTAAGAGCGCGCCAATTGAGCTTCTGTAGCTCCAGAAAATCCACTTCGAGTGCAGGGAGGTCAGAATCCAACAGCATCTGCAGTCCTTTTGAGTCTCTGGATCAGATTTTTGCTCAGATCCCTCAATTTCAGCCAGAAAATACCTGAAATCACAGAAAAACACACAAACTCATAGTAAAGTCCAGAAAAGTGAATTTTAACTAAAAACTAATAAAAATATAATAAAAACTAACTAAAAGATACTAAAAACATACTAAAAACAATGCCAGAAAGGGTACAAATTATCCGCTCATCAGGGAGCAAGTCCTGTTCGTCAACCCCAAAGAAGACTGAATCCCACCATCTTGGAGGTTGTCAAGAAGGAAGTGACCAGACTGTTGGAAGTGGACATCATCTACCCCATCTCAGATAGCGAATGGGTCAGTCCAGTGCAAGTTGTGCCCAAGAAGTCGGGAGTCACAACTGTGAAGAATGAGCAAGGAGAGCTCATAGGAACTAGAGTGCAGAATTCCTGGAGGGTGTGCGTTGACTACAAGCGCCTCAACTAGGCCACTCGTAAGGATCACTATCCCCTGCCATTCATTGATCAAATGCTGGATCACCTGTCAGGAAAATTGCCTTACTGCTTTTTAGATGGTTATACAGGCTATTTTCAGATTCATACAGCTCCTGAAGATCAGGAAAAGACTACTTTTACATGTCCCTTTGGAACATATGCTTAGTTGCTTACAAGAGGATGCCTTTTGGCTTATGCAATGCACCAGCTACTTTCCAAAGGTGCATGATGAGTCTTTTCTCTGATCTTATTGGGAATTGTATGGAAGTTTTCATGGATGATTTTAGCGTATACGGTGATTCCTTTAGCCTTTGCTTGGATAGTTTATCTAGAGTATTAGACAGGTGTGTTAGTTTAAACCTTGTTTTGAATTTTGAAAAGTTTCATTTTATGGTCAAACAAGGTATTATTCTAGGACATGTTGTCTCTAATACTGGTATTTCTGTAGATCCAGCAAAGGTAAATGTCATTTCTAGCCTGCCTTACCCCTCTTCCGTGAGGGAAGTGTATTCGTTCCTTGGCCATGCAGGTTTTTATCTGAGATTTATCAAGGACTTCAGTAAGGTAGCTTTACCTTTATCTAAACTGCTACAAAAAGGATGTTGAGTTTGAGATGAGTACAGACTGTATGGAAGCGTTTGATAAGCTGAAGATCGCCCTTACTCAAGCTCTAATTGTGAGAGGACCAGATTGGAGCTAGCCCTTTGAGATTATGTATGATGCCTCTAACCATGTTGTAGGAGCAGCGCTGGCCTAGCGCGCAGGTAAGGATCCTTTTGTAATTGCATATGCTTCAAAAACTTTAGACGCTGCTCAGTCTAATTACACTACCACTGAAAAAGAGTTTTTAGCTATTGTTTTTGCTCTGGATAAATTCCGAGCCTATTTACTTGGTACTAAAGTGGTAGTGTACTCGGACCATGCAGCTCTAAAATATTTATTAGCTAAAAAAGAGTCCAAACCAAGGCTAATACGTTGGATAGTACTGCTGCAAGAATTTGATTTAGAAATTAAGGATAGGAATGGTTCTCAGAATTTAGTGGCGGACCACTTGAGTCGCCTTGAGCATATTGATGCGTGAGCATCTTTCTTATCTTTTCCTAGTGAATGTTCACTTAAATTGTTGATTTTAATCAAGAATTAATTATCTTTTAGCCACTATGGATGCTAATTTGAGACTTGTGCAATTATGTTTATTTTAGGTAGCATTCAGCTAGATTTGATGGAGTTTCTGCAGCACAAGAATTGAAGGAGAAAACCAGCGAGGAGCGACGCGTGTGCGTACTTGACGCGTGCGCGTGATTTGGAGCTTTCCATGGCGACGCGTGTGCGTGGCTGACGCGTACACGTGATTTGAAGATTTGCAAGGCGACACGTGCACGTACCTGACGTGTACGTGTGACACGCAAAAAAGACTATCGACGCGTACGCGTGACATGCACCACGTGCAGAAAACGCTGGGGGCAATTTCTGGGCTGCTTTTGACCCAGTTTTTAGCCTAGAAAGCACAGATCAGAGGCTGCAGAGTGAAGGATTCAAGTGGTCCCCCTCCATCAATTGAAGACTAGCTGATTCCCAAAACTAATTCTGATTTAAATTTAATTTTAAAATAGGAAAAGATATTTTTTAGTTTTAGAAAGTAGATTTTAAATTTATTAGGATTAGATATAAAAAGATTTGGAATTAGTTAACTTTTGAATCCATCAGATTGGAACTCAGTACATTTTACCTGAATCCTTATCTTCTCTTTGAACCATGAGCAACTAATCCTCCATTGTTAAGGTTAGGAGCTTTGTCTATTTGTATGGATTGATTTTATTGCTTTTTCTATTTTAATTCATGTATGGATTTATAATTTAATAATTATTTTCGCTCTTTATCTTATAAATTTTAATTATCTGGACTTACCGGGATACGTGACATATAATCCCTTTATTTTTGGGTAATTAGAATTTTTGTGGCATATAAACTGGAATTTGATCATCACCCTCTAATTGGAGTTAATTGACCAAGGATTTGGCAGTTGATGAATTTTAGGGGAGACTAGAAAGATCTAAGGAATTAAGGTCTAGTCACATATAGTTTGCCATAAATTAAATCTTACATGATTAAAATAAATTAATAAGAAAATCAATCCAAAAAAATAGATATCTCTGAAGCCTTAACTATTTTCTCCCATATTTTATTCCCAACTTAATTACTTGCTGCCTTCTGATAATTTGAAGTCACTTTTTAAACCTTTTGAACATCTCAAAACCATTTTCTGCTTGCCTAACTAAGTAAATCATTTAACTATTATTGCTTAGTCCATCAATCCTCGTGGGATCGACCCTCACTCATCTGAGGTATTACTTGGTACGACTCGGTGCACTTGCCGGTTAGTTTGTGGGTTATAAATCCCGCACCAAGTTTTTGGCGCCGTTGCCGGGGATTAACTGTGATTAACAACTATTAGTTGTTTGATTAGTTAGACGTTTTAGTTTTAATTTTATTTAACTTTTGTTTTATTATTTTCGAAAAAAATTTTAAAAATAAAAATATTTTTATCTCTTTACACAGGTTACCTCACTGGGAATTCTCTACACTCTGACATAGAGATTCCCATCTTTTCTTGTTTTCTATTTGTTTATGTGCAGGAAGAGAGACAAAGAACATCTCTTAGACTTTGATCCTGAACCTGAAAGGACTTTCAGGCGACGTTTACAACAGGCAAGACTTTACAAGGCTGCAGAATCCACTATGGATCTTAACAATGCTGATAATGCCAATGTGGCAAACCCGAATGGGGATGAGCAACAAAGGAGAGTACTTGGCTCTTACTCTGCTCATACTGCAGACCTGTATGGAAAAAGCATTGTGGTGCCTCCTATAATTGCGAACAACTTTGAGTTGAAGCCACAAATGGTCACCTTGGTGCAACAAAACTGCCAGTATCATGGTCTTCCCCACGAAGACCCAAATCATATTATTTCCAATTTTCTGCAGATTTGTGATACTGTGAAGACAAATAGAGTGAACCCAGAGGTGTACAAACTAATGCTCTTCCCATTTTCTCTAAGGGATGGAGCAAAGCTATGGCTAGATTCCTAACCCAAGGAGAGTTTGGACACTTGGAACAAGGTTTTTACTGAGTTTCTTACTAAATTCTTCCCACCAAAGAAGCTGACTAAGCTTAGGGTGGAGGTTCAGACCTTCAGGCAGAAGGATGGTGAAACTCTTTATGAAACTTGGGAGAGATACAAGCTACTGACTAGGCAATGCCCTCTGGACATATTCTCCAAATGGACTCAACTAGATATCTTTTATGAAGGCCTGGGGGAAATGTCCAAGATGTGCTTAGATAATTCTGCAAGAGGTTCATTGCACAAGAAGAAGACACCGGAGGAGACTATTGAGCTTATTGAATTGGTTGCTAGCAACCAATATTTATACTCATCTAACAGGAATCCTGTGAACTCTGAGGATCCTCAGAAAAAGGGTGTCATGAAAGTAGAAACTCTTAATGCTCTTCTTGCCCAGAACAAGCTTATGTCTCAGCAAATAAGTCTACTTACTCAACAAATGGGTGGCATGCAAGTCTCAGCTATCAACACCCAAAATCTACCTCAAGAAGCCTCTTATGACATCACAGGTAACTTTGTGCAAAATGATAATTATGATTATGCTCAATTTTCTTCTGAACAGGTCAATTACATGGGGAGTGCTCCTAGAAATCCCAACAATGATCTCTATTCTAAGACCTACAATCAGGGGTAGAGAAATCACCCAAATTTTGGGTGGAGAAAGCAACCTCAGAGGCCACAGAATTTTAATCATAATTCTTAGGGTGGTTTTCAACAGAATAATTTTAATAACTACCAGTTTCAGTCATCTTAGCAAGCAACTTCTCAGCCCCAATAGAATAATGATTTGGAAGCAATGTTGATAAGTTTTAGACAGGAAACCAGAGCATTAATCAAGAACTTAGAGATTAAGATGGGTCAATTAGCCACAAAAGTTAATGAAATTAATCAAAGGACCACTAATAGCCTTCCTGCTAATACAGTAGTGAATCCAAGAGAGGAATGCAAGGCTATCACCTTGATAAGTGGACAAGTGCCAAGTATGGAAGCAGAAGTTGCTGAGGAGCCAGTTAAAAAAGATTGCAAGGTTATTCAACTGAGAAGTGGTAAAGTAGCTGCTCTGAGACCAAGGTCAATGAAGAGTTAGTTGAAAAAGAAGCTCCAGAGGATAAGAAAGAAGAAGTAGAGTACGCCCCTCCAAAGCGTGCGGACAACCCATTCCCAGACTCTCTTGACATTCATCCTACATTGCCAAAGGCTCCTGAGTACAAGCCTAAGATGCCATATCCTCAGAGACATCAAAAGCAGACCAAGGAAAAGCAGCTTTCAAAGTTCTTGGAAGTCATTAGAATGTTGCAAATCAATATTCCTTTTGCTGAGGTTTTGGAGCAAATGCCTATCTATGTCAAGTTCATGAAGGAGCTATTGTCAAAGAAGAAGCGTTTAAAGGGAGATGAGACAGTAGTCCTGACTAAAGAATGTAGTGCCGTAATTCAAAATAACTTGCCAAGGAAGATGCCAGATCCAGGGAGCTTTCAAATTCCATGCACCATTGGGAGCATGGTGCACGAAATTGCAATCACACATTTGCAATCCGCATAACTAACCAGCAAGTGCACTGGGTCGTCCAAGTAATACCTTACGTGAGTAAGGGTTGATCCCACGGAGATTGTTGGTATGAAGCAAGCTATGGTTATCTTATTAATCTTAATCAGGATGCCAATAAGGTTATTTGAATTTAATTGTAAAAAGTGAAAGTGTTTGGAATAAGTAATTATTACTCAATAATGGAGAATATGTTGGAGCCTTGGAGATGCTTTGTCCTCTTTATTTCATCTTTTCTCTTGTACTCCTCTTCACACACGCAATGCTCCTTCCATGGCAAGCTGTATGTAGGGTGTCACCGTTGTCAATGGCTACTTCCCATCCTCTCAGTGAAAATGGTCCAAATGCTCTGTCACAGCACGACTAATCATCTGTTGGTTCTCGATCATGTCGGATTAGAATCCATTGATTCTTTTGCGTCTGTCACTACGCCCAAGAATCACGAGTTTAAAGCTTATCATAGCCATTCAATCCTTGAATCCTACTCGGAATACCATAGACAAGGTTTAGACTGTCTGGATTCTCATGAATGCCGCCATCAATTCTAGCTTATACCACGAAGATTCTGATTAAGGAATCTAAGAGACATTCATTCAATCTGATGTAGAACAGAGGTGGTTGTCAGGCACACGTTCATGGATTGATGAAGGTGATGAGTGTCACAGATCATCACTTCTTCATGGTGAAGCGCGAATGAACATCTTAGATGGGAATAAGCGAGTTTGAATGGGAAAACAGAGATAATTGCATTAATTCATCGAAACGGTGCAGAGCTCCTCACCCCCCAACAATGGAGTTTAGAGACTCATGCCGTCAAAGAGTATAACATTCAGGTCTAAAAATGTCATGAGATACAAAATAAGTCTCTAAAAATTGTTTAAATACTAAACTAGTAACCTAGGTTTACAGAAAATGAGTAAACTAAGATGGATAGTGCAGAAATCCACTTCTGGGGCTCACTTGGTGTGTGCTGGGGCTGAGACTTAAGCTTCTCACGTGCCTGGGCTGTTTCTGGAGTTGAACGCCAGGTTGTAACCTGTTTCTGGCGCTAAACGCCAGACTACAACATGGAACTGGCGTTGAATGCCAGTTTACGTCATCTATCTTCGTGCAAAGTGATAAACGAAATTTATCATGCCGATATAGAATTCAATAATGGATATAATCGTGAGTATAGTCTAATCGACATTTAAACTTCGTATCAAACAATCCTACAATCTATAACCGAGAGTACTAGTCTCCCGAGTCGTCCTCCCTTGGAATTGCTAGAAAATGCATCTTATTGATTAGGAAGCCTTGTTATGATTCTTTGAGGGTTTTGCAAAATAGATGACAAACAATCAATTTTAGAAGATTTGGCCTAGGGTCGGCATTAGAAATTCTATCATTATAGTTTCTTCAATGATGATAACAATTAGGCCTTGGATGATGGTCCGGAGTGTATCATCATGGTTAGAGGGGGCGGATGGATATGTGAGTTGAGGAGCTTGTGATTGGTTGGGTGGTGGTCTTTGATGTGGTGGTTGGTATGTTTGGTAGTATCTTTATTGGTTTTGTTGGTTGTATGGTGGATTTTGTTGGTTGTATGGTGGCCGGTTTTGTGAGTTGTTGTTCCATCTTTGACCTCCTCCATTGTTGTTGTCCCTATTTCCTTATTGATGATTGTCTCTCCAATTTTGATTGTGATTTCCACTCCCTTGATTGTAGCTTCTGATGACAAGTCATCTTAGCCTAGTTTCACTAGCCTTTTTCTTTGTTTTTATTAGGTTTTATGCACTTTCTTGCATTCTAAGTGAGTAATTTCGAATGGAAATGCATGACTTCTTTGAATCAAACAACCACCATTTAATTGATGCTAAATCATGAGGTTTAGGCTAAATTTAATTAATTTTTAATGATTTATAAACCTTGTGAATTTGGTGATACTTTGATTGGTTGTTTTGATTAATTGTAGGTGAAGAAAAGAAGAAAACGTGGCCTAAGAAGTGTGGCTCAAGGAAGAAAAAGTATGGCAAAGAAAGGAGGAAGTGTGGCGCATGAAACCTTGAAGCTCACTCCAAGAGCACAATGCTCACTAAGTGAGCGCTACACTCACTCCCATGGGACCAAGGCACAATGCTCTGCTCACTTTGTGAGCTGAGCACAATAGGAAGCCAAGAAACAAGGAAAAGAAAAACAATGCTCAGCTCACCAAGTGAGCATTGTCGAAAGCATTGAGGAATAATTCAAAGAAAACAAGTTGCAAGTGCATGCCCCAAGACTTGAACCCATGACCAAGGGGGATGAGGGAGGTGCTACTCACAAGGAAAATAAGCCAAAAAGACCAAAATGCATTCCCCAAGGTTCGAACCCCACACCTTGAGGAAGCAAGGAAGCAAGGCACCACAAGAAAACCAAGGAAAAGCTTCAGCGCATGCTTCCCATGGGATTCGAACCAAGGACCTTCCCTTGGAAGAGCCAATGCTCAGCTCACTTAGTGAGCAGAGCGCTACTTCATGGGCATCACGCAAGCATCACGGCACGGCCAGGGGAGTGGAGCGCGCACCAAGACATGGGCCAGCAGCACAAGACGCGCACCAAATTGGCACCAAGGCACCAATGCTCAGCTCAACTTGTGAGCTGAGCATTCCCCTGATGCTTGGCACGGTACAAGGCAAATACACACAAGGCCTCAATGCTTAGCTCAACTTGTGAGCTGAGCATCCTCCTGGGAGCACATCTCAACTTGGGCTGAAATTCAATTAAAAATCCAACTTAATTCATTTCTTCACCAAATCAAAAGCCCATCCGAATCCCAAAATCCAAGAATAGAAAGTGTATAAATAGGAGCTAGTTTGATGTAATTAGGACCTTTTTTTTTCATTTTGGAACCTCTAGACTTCATTTGGAATTTTCCTTTTTACTTGCATTTTAATTTTGAACTTTGGAATTTCTTAGAGAATTGGGGAGGAGAATTGATCTCTCTTCTTCCTTGTTCTTGCTTGAGCACTCTCTACTTTCATTGCCTTGGATCTTGGGTGAAGAATTGAAGAACTTCTGTTTCAATCTCACCTTGAGATCTCTTCTTTAATTTTCTACAAAATTGAATTATACTTTCGGTTCATTGCTTCTTCTTCTACTCTTTCTGCAACTTGCTTACCTTTATTTTCTTTTGCAACTGTTCTTGTTAGATCAAGGAAGGATTTGAGATCTAGACTTGTTATCTAGTCTCTTCCACTCCTGAGATCTTCAACCACTTTTAATTTGCTGCAAATTAAGCACTGCTTCTTTGTTTTAAATTCTCCAAGGCATTTCACTCTTCTGTTTGAGACCCACTTCAATTCAATTCATCTTCTGCTTTTCTGTTTGTTGCAATTTACCTTTGCTTGTTTAAATTCTCCAATCCCAATTCCCAATCCCTTTTATGATTCAAGCAATTTACATTTCTTGCACTTTAAGTTTTAGCCATTTACATTTCTTGCAATCTAAGTCTCTGCACTTTATATTACTTGCATTTTAAGCTTCAGCTTCTTTTACTTTCCTGCTATTTAATTTACTGCAATTCTCCCCTCTCCCTTACATTTCAAGCAATTTAAATTTCTATCAATTGCAAACAACTCAACCAACACTTGATTCGCTTGACTAAATCACTCACTAAACTAAAATTGCTCAATCCTTCAATCCCTGTGGGATCGACCTCACTCATGTGAGTTATATTACTTGATGCGACCCCGTACACTTGCCGGTGAGTTTTGTGTTGGATCGTTTTCCACACATCAAATTTTTGGCGCCGTTGCCGGGGATTGAATTAGATTGACAATAATTAAGTGAAGTGTAGGTCTAGATCAAGTACTTTTTCTTTTCTGTTTCTTTAATTTTTGACTAACCCACTAACTGTTTGAAGATTTGCTTCTATTAACACGGTGACTGTTTGATGTTTTGTCTCAACTAACTGCACTCAAATTTTCAAAAGTACCACTGTGTTCATACCCTGACCGAGCTCCCCAAACTCGGTAAGTCCATAGCAGGTCCGACCTTGTTCCAAGGCCCACGCCTGAGGTCGGACCTCGGACAAATAAGCTAAAGAAGGCCCATCAAAAGGAACGAAGCCCAAAAACCTAAAGGCCGAAACGGCCTAGGAAAGGCGGTTCCACAAAGATATGGAAAAAACCCCCAAAAGATAAGATAAAGATAAGAATATCTTATCCAGAGAAGATCACGGCCAACTACTATAAATACACTGGAGCACCCAGGTATAACAGACATTCTATATTCTACACATATCTGCTTGGACCCGTGCTAACTTAAGCATCGGAGTGTCATTGCAGGTACCACCACCCGCCGCTCAGCGCATCAAGCTCGGGTCACGGAACCCCCATCTCGGGTCTTGCCAGAGGACCGAGCTACACGTTTCAGGTAACCCTCGGAACATTGGCGCCGTTGCCGGGGAACCTGGAAGTCATCCCTTTACCATGGCGGACGATCCTCTCAACAATGACCATGCTGCTTCAGAACAAGAGGAGGAAGTTGACACCGGAGAACGACCGGACAGCCCTCTATCACCACGCACTCCAGGAGGAAACAAACAGGATCGCCCAAAGACATCACCCCCAAACAAAGATCCACAAAATCCCGAAAGAGAAAGGAGCTCGGAAATTCTAGAAGCGGTCCGGGCACAACAAAACCGACTGAAACAACTCGAAGAGGACCTAAAGAGGCAAAAAGAAACCGAACAAGATTTGAGAAGGGAGGCTCGCAAGCGCAGAGAATTAGAAGAAAAACTGCGGAAAATAGAGGCCAACCTGAAAGATCGAACAGAACGCGACACCACCCCCGAAGGCAATCATGATCCCTTCACAAAAGAGATCATGAGGGAGAAGGTACCGCGAAACTTCAAACCACCCGATATGGATCTCTACGACGGCACCACCGATCCAAGTCACCACCTCAGCAACTTCAGAAGCAGAATGTACCTAGTCGACGCCTCCGACGCGATTCGGTGCAAAGCCTTCCCCACCACTCTCACCAAGTCAGCTATGAAGTGGTTCGACAAACTGCCACCAAGATCAATCACCAGCTTCGAAGATCTAACCAAAAAATTCCTAACGAGGTTCTCCATTCAAAAGGACAAGGCAAAACATGCCCCCAGTCTACTCGGGATCAAACAAGGTAACCAAGAAACTCTCCGAGAATACATGGAGCGATTCAACAAAGCCTGCCTGGACATACAACACTTGCCCACTGAAGCGGCCATCATGGGACTAGCAAACGGCCTAAAGGAGGGACCGTTTAGCCAATCCCTATCCAAACGATACCCGACCTCCCTATACGAGGTGCAGGAGCGGGCAGAAAAATATATCAACATGGAAGAAACCTCCCAGCTAAGAGACTCTTCTAGGAAGGAATCAACCTACCCACTCCGAGATCGAGATCGGGAACAGAAGAAGAAAGAAGAACACAGCTCGGACAAACCACGGAAGTATCACAACTACACCCCCCTCCGAGTCTCCCTGGTAGACGTCTACAGAGAAGTGTGCCACACCGAAAAAATTCCACCGCCCCGACCTCTAAAACACAAGAGAGCAGGAAGAGATCGGTCCGAATACTGCGAATATCACAAGCTCTACGGTCATTCTACCAACGACTGCCACGACCTAAAGAATGTTATAGAAAAGCTAGCCAGAGAAGGAAAGCTCGACAGATACATAGCAGAGAAAGGAGAAGAGACCAGAAAGAGAAGACGAGGAGACAATGAAGGTCGGGCCGAACAAGTCCCGCGAACCCCTGAAAGACACGTTCACATGATAAATGGAGGTTTCGCAGGCGGGGGAACATCCAGATCCTCGCGAAAAAGACACCTCAAAGAAGTCTATCATGTCCGAGAAGACAGTCCCCTGCCCGAGTTACCCACTATCTCATTTACCCGAGAAGATGCTCAAGGGATAATACCCGGGCACGACGATCCAATGGTGATCACCGTTATTCTAGCAAACGCCAACGTACATCGAACCCTGATTGACCAGGGAAGCTCAGCAGATATCCTGTTCAAAGCGGCCTTCGATAAGCTCGGACTTGAAGAAAAAGAGCTAAAAGCCTATCCCACCGACCTATTTGGGCTAGGGGACACCCCGATCCATCCCTTAGGATACATCTCGCTACACACTACCTTTGGAAGGGGCGAGCAATCTAAAACATTAAGCATCGACTACATTGTAGTCGACGTCACTTCAGCATACAATGCCCTCATTGGGCGACCAACCTTAAACAGACTGGCAGCTATAGTCTCGACCCCACACCTCTGTATGAAGTTCCCTACCACAAAAGGAATCGCTACCCTAAAGGGCGACCAAAAACTAGCACGGCGATGCTACAACGAAAGCCTAAACCTAAAAGGGAAAGAGATCAACACGATAGAACTCGGACGAGTTCAAGCCCGAGAAGATCTTCGGCCACAACCAGAGGGAGAAACCGAAAAAGTCCAGATTGGGAGCACACCTGAAAAAATAACAAACATAGGGGCAAATCTCAAGGCAGGCCTAAAAGAGGAACTCATAAACCTCTTAAGGAAGAATTCCGACCTCTTCGCCTGGAAAGCCTCCGACATGCCAGGCATAAGCCCCGATCTGATGTGCCACAAGTTATCAGTATACCCGGGATCCCGACCTGTCCAACAAAGGCGCAGGAAGCTCGGGCCCGAACGCATGCAAGCAATAGAAGACCAAGTACAAGCACTACTAGATGCAGGGTTCATTAGGGAAGTAAAATACCCCCTATGGCTCGCGAACGTGGTCCTGGTAAAAAAGCCCAATGGAAAATGGAGGATGTGCGTCGACTACACGGATCTCAACAAAGCCTGCCCCAAAGATCCATATCCGCTACCAAGCATCGACGCCTTAGTAGACGCAGCCTCAGGCTATAGATATCTCTCCTTCATGGACGCATACTCGGGATACAACCAAATCCCGATGTATGGACCTGACCAAGAAAAGACCTCGTTCATAACCCCAAGGGCAAACTACTGCTACGTAGTAATGCCCTTCGGGCTAAAGAACGCAGGGGCAACCTACCAGAGGCTAATGAACAGAGTATTCTCAGAGCACATCGGACTACAACTGGAGGTGTACGTCGACGACATGCTGGTAAAGACACAAGAAGACAGAAACTTGCTGACCGACCTCACCAGTGTCTTCGGCACCCTCAGAAAACACAACATGAGACTTAACCCGACGAAGTGCACCTTCGCCGCAGAAGCCGGAAAGTTCTTAGGCTTCATGCTGACTCAAAGGGGCATCGAAGCAAACCCGGACAAATGCCAAGCAATACTCAATATGAAGAGCCCGACGTGTGTCAAAGAAGTACAACAACTGAATGGAAGGCTGGCCGCCCTATCAAGATTCTTGGCAGGATCAGCAATAAAATCGCTACCTCTCTACTCACTCCTAAAGAAAGGGAAACCCTTCTCATGGACCCCGGAGTGCGAAAAAGCCTTTCAAGAATTCAAGGAATTCCTAGGACAGCCACCAGTCCTAACCCGACCTTTAAAAGGGAAGAGCTCGTACTATACCTCTCGGTCGGACATCGAGCAGTCGCTTCAGCATTAATACGAGAAAATGACCAAGGACAACATCCCGTATACTTTGTAAGCAAGGCACTACAAGGGGCCGAGTTAAACTATCAGAAAATAGAAAAATTCGCCTACGCCCTAGTGTTCACAGCTCGGAGGCTCCGTCCCTACTTTCAGGCCCACACCATCAAAGTCCGGACAAACCAACCCATGAGACACATCCTACAAAAAACAGACCTGGCAGGACGAATCCTACAATGGGCGGTGGAACTGTCCGAGTTCGACCTCCACTACGAAGCCCGGACTGCCATAAAATCTCAGTATCTAGCCGACTTCGTCGCAGAATACACTGAGACCCCTGGAACCCCACTCTCATGGAACCTGTATGTCGACGGGTCCTCAAACAAAACAGGAAGTGGAGCGGGGGTTATACTCGAAAGCGACCAAGGAACGCGGATAGAACTATCCCTAAAATTCGAGTTCCAGGCTTCGAACAACCAAGCCGAATACGAGGCCCTACTAGCAGGACTAAAACTAGCCGAAGAGGTCGGAGCCCAGAAAATCACAATCTTCAGCGACTCCCAGGTCGTCACATCACAAGTAAATGGAAGCTACCAGGCCAAAGACCCAACTATGAAGAAATACCTGGACCAAACGCAGGCACAATTACGCCATTTTTCAGAAATACAGATCCAGCACATACCTCGGGAACAAAATGCCCGGGCAGATGCCCTCTCAAAGCTTGCCAGCACCAAGCCCGGAGGCAACAACAGAAGTCTCCTCCAGGAAACCTTACGATCTCCCTCCGTGCTAAGAGAGGAAGAAACGCTAAATATATCCGACCAACAGCAAGGATGGATGACCCCCATACTCAGCTACCTGAAGTCGGGAACTCTCCCCGCCGAAAGAAAGGAAGCTAAAAGACTTACGAAAGACGCCCAGAATTATACACTAATACACGATGTATTATACAGAAGAGGATTCTCAAACCCCCTCCTTAGGTGCGTCCCGACCTCAGAAACAAAGAGCGTCCTCGAAGAAGTCCACGAAGGCATGTGTGGGAACCATCTCGGAGCTCGGGCACTATCCAAAAAAGTAGTCAGAGCCGGGTTCTACTGGCCGACCTTGCAAAGAGACGCAACAGAGTTTGTGAAAATATGCCCCCCTGCCAAAAACACGCCAATTTTCACAAGGCACCACCCGAAGACCTTATCAGCATCACTGCGCCATGGCCCTTCGCAAAATGGGGACTCGACCTACTCGGCCCGTTCCCACAAGGACCGGGGCAAGTCAAATACCTCATAGTAGGGGTCGACTACTTCACAAAGTGGATCGAAGCTGAACCTTTAGCCACCATCACGGCTCAGAAAAGCCGTAAATTCCTATACAAGAACATTGTCACAAGGTTCGGAGTCCCCTACTCCATCACAACAGACAATGGAACACAGTTCACGGACACAAGTTTTCAGAAATTGGTGACCGAACTAAAAATCAAAAAGCAATTCACATCAGTCGAGCACCCACAAGCCAATGGGCAAGCAGAAGCTGCAAATAAAGTCATCTTGGCCGGGTTAAAACGAAGACTCCAAGAAGCCAAAGGGGCATGGGCTGAAGAGCTCCCCCAGGTGCTATGGGCATATCGGACAACCCCACACTCTACAACGGGAGAATCGCCATTCCGACTAGCTTATGGAATGGAGGCAATGATTCCTATTGAAATAGAGGAAGGGTCACCTAGAACCATCTTCTACAACGAAAAAGATAACCCGCAGGCACAAAGGGAAGAACTCGACCTCCTCCCCGAGGTCCGAGAAGGAGCTCGGATTCGAGAAGAAGCCCTAAAACGGAGAACGGCCCTCAGATACAATCAGAAAGTAATAAAGCGAAGCTTCTCCATTCATGACCTGATTCTAATCCGAAATGACATCGGAACACAAAAGTCGGGAGAAGAAAAGCTAGCTGCAAATTGGAAAGGACCCTACAAAGTGACAGAAGTCCTAGGAACAGGTTATTACAGGATATCCGACCTAGAAGGCAATGAGCTGCCCAGGGCCTGGCACGCCTGTAATCTAAGACGGTACTACAGCTAGAAAGATTTGACCCGAGGTGTACTCTTTTTCCCTACAAGGGTTTTTTAATGAGACACCCGGTCAAGTAAGGCACCCGACCTAGTCAAGGGTAAACACTCTGTAAATATTCTTTCTTTTTAATACTAATCAAATTTTTCTATTTTCTTTTGTTCTTCCTCGTGACGAAACAAATCCTGAAAAAGTACCCCGCCAAGGCACATTAATTTATGCTCGACAAAACGCAAAAAATCATTTGCCAAGAGACCACACAAGGTCGGCAAAGATAAAGCGACGAGGTTCAAATTAATGTGAGAAGTTATAAAGTAACTCTGGAAAGGCTCAAAAAGCCAAATAAAAAGAGATTACAAAAATAACTTAAAGGGCCGACCGGCAACAAGGTCGGACCCAACAAAGGAGGTACTCGAAACGTCCGAGGTCCGAGGAAAAGCCCGGACCAGAGAAAGAAGCCTTAAAGGGGCGGAAAACCAAGATTTCGAAAACGCTAGCTAAAAAGTTGTTATCCAAAAACAACTAAAAAGCACAAAAGCGAAAACAAGAAATCAAAACGCTAGCTAAAAAGTTGTTATCCGAAAACAACTAAAAAGCACAAAAGCGAAAACAAGAAATCAAAACGCTAGCTAAAAAGTTGTTATCCGAAAACAACTAAAAAGCACAAAAGCGAAAACAAGAAATCAAAACGCTAGCTAAAAAGTTGTTATCCGAAAACAACTAAAAAGCACAAAAGCGAAAACAAGAAATCAAAACGCTAGCTAAAAAGTTGTTATCCGAAAACAACTAAAAAGCACAAAAGCGAAAACAAGAAATCAAAACGCTAGCTAAAAAGTTGTTATCCGAAAACAACTAAAAAGCACAAAGCGGAAACAAAAAGTCAAACGCGAACAAAAAAAAACAAAAAAAAAAAAAACACCGCATAAAAAAGTTACTACAAGTAGCTAAATAAAGCAAAAGGTGTCCAAAGCGTTCACAGAAACCATCCAAAAAACAAAAGAGCCCACAGGTCGGGCAAAATACCAAAAATACAAGGTCACAGAGGATCAAGGCCCTTTCCAGACTCCGCATCAACTGAAGGCTGCGGAGCAAACATAGAAATCGGAACTGCATCAACGGCAACGTCACCCGGGTTTGAAAACCCCACACCAGATCCATCCCCGGCCAAAGAGGAAGTCGGGTTCTCAACAGGAACTTCGGGGTCGGACGCCGGAACCTCATCCTCGTTTGGAGCAGGAACAATCTTTCCCTCCGTAACGACGTTATCCGTACTGAACAAGCTCAGATCTAGGTCGGGAGCAAGAACCCGAACCTGAGCCTTCAGATTTTCAAACATAGCGTCCATGCCCTTGGCCACATGACTTTCCAGCTCGTAAAACTTGTCCTGCGCAGATTGCAACTCCTCCTTCGTCTCCACAAGCTCGGCATATAGCCGAGTATAATTCTCTGTGGCCGCCTTCGCCATCTCCTCAGATGTCTTCGCTGACGCCACAGCCGCGGTAGCCCTAGCTTTCTCTTTCTCCAAAGAAGCCTCCAGCTCAGTAATCCTGGCAGCCTTCAGTTGACTAATCTTATCAAGCTCAGACTGAGCCTTCTCAAGTCGGGAGCTAGTCGCCCCAAGAGGAGATTTCTTGAACTCCCGGGCAATAGCGGCATGAAGACTAGCCATCCGGACACAGCTCCGCGCCATATACTGAAAATGATGCTCCATAGACACATCATCAGTAGAAATAAAGGTCTGAGGAAGGATATGCTGCTCAATCCAACCAAGAGCATCAAAGTCCTTATCATTAAAACCGGCAGAGGTCTTCTGCTTCTTGGAAGGAGGACCGAGAACGGAGGAGGAGAAGAAGTAACAGTCCCAGAGGCCGGAGGATCCTGACTTATAGCTCGGAACTGAGGAGTCGGAATAGTCTTCGACCGAGTCTGAACACCCACAGTAGCCTTCTGTGGAGAAGATCGGGCAGAATCCTGCCCGGCCTCGATATTTCGAGCAGCAACCGACTTCTTCGTCCGACGAAGGAATTTCATGGAATCCGCCTGAGAAGACATCTCTGCAAAGAAATAGAGAAAAGGATTACAACAACAGAAATTCCACCAAAAACAGGCAATACAAAAATACTACAAAAAGATGAATTTCGGAAGAGGTCGGGAACTACCTAACTCGGAACGGAGAAGGCTTGGATCTCCCAACATTTTCTTCGTGTCCAAGTGAGGTGCCCGACCCCATAAACTGCTCACCACACCCACAAAAGCCTGCTCCACCTCATCTAGACTCTCAAAGGTATACTTAACAGACACTACATTCTCCTGCCAACAAAGAGGAAAAGAAGGCTCCCCACTCTCATCTAGAAAGAAAGGTCGGACGTCTCCAACAGCCCGGACCTTGAAATAAAAGTTCTTAAAATCGTGAAAGGACTCATCATACAGGGTACAAAACTTTCTTCCCTGGTTAGCCCTAAAAGAGACCCAGGACACCTTCCCTCCACCCGACCCCGGCTTCGTCAACACAAACAAATAGGAAAAAGAGAAATAGAGGGAGAGACACCCAAAAACTGACACAAAAGTTGGAACAGCTTTAAAAAGGCCCAAGAATTTGGATGGAGCTGCGTAGGGGCAAGGTTACAAGACCACAACACCTCGGACTCCAGGTCGGTAAAAGGAAGTCGGACGCTCAGTTTAGAGAAAAAACAATCATAAGCGTAAACGAAGAGCTTCTCGGAACTATCTAAGGGCGGGAAGCACACTCTCTCCTCGGAATCCGGGGCTACTAGCTCATAATCCCTCTCGGACTCTCTATCTTCACATACACTACATTGCCTACGAAACCTAGCTAAATACTCAGAATCTACCACAGAAGGGACTTTTAGAGGAACAGGATCTACCCAACCAAGACCACTCGGAATCTTGGTCGACATTGCTTGAAGAACCTTTCGAGACATAAAAATCTTGCCTACAAAGAAGAGTACAAACAGCAAAACAAAAATCACATAAAGGCAGCAAAAACCCATTCAGCAAAAGCAAGAAAGAAAGATCTTTTAGAAGAAAATACAGCAAACCCGGAGCAAAATACCAGAAAACAAAAAAGAGCCCCCCCATGTACAAACAACAAAGCAATGGCGGCGCCTCTTTTCGGGGCAACCCAGGCATAGAGAAAAAGAAACAGACAAAGAGCCACACAAAAGAACAGAAGCATACGTACACAAAAGAAAAAGAGACGAGAACAAACCTGGAAAGAAAGAGAACGACGAGTTCCGACAGCAAGAAACAGGCGGCGCAGAAGAAACCCCGGAAAAAACGCACAGAAAGAATCGGAGAAGAAGAAAAAAGGAGCGGTGCTCGAAGGAGAGATGGCGAAAACTCAGAAAAACGGAAAAGGGAAACAGAATAAACGAAGAAAATGAGGAAAGGGGCAAATAAATAATGACCTTCACAGAGCCCGAACGGAAATCGAGGAGAAACGGTAAAAAGCAATAAATGCTGAAACGGCCATTTTCAAATTTTGAAAAAGCTACTATGCCCGAGCTCGACCTCTCAAAGGACGAACTCGGGCAGGGGCACTGTTCATACCCTGACCGAGCTCCCCAAACTCGGTAAGTCCATAGCAGGTCCGACCTTGTTCCAAGGCCCACGCCTGAGGTCGGACCTCGGACAAATAAGCTAAAGAAGGCCCATCAAAAGGAACGAAGCCCAAAAACCTAAAGGCCGAAACGGCCTAGGAAAGGCGGTTCCACAAAGATAGGGAAAAAACCCCCAAAAGATAAGATAAAGATAAGAATATCTTATCCAGGGAAGATCACGGCCAACTACTATAAATACACTGGAGCACCCAGGTATAACAGACATTCTATATTCTACACATATCTGCTTGGACCCGTGCTAACTTAAGCATCGGAGTGTCATTGCAGGTACCACCACCCGCTGCTCAGCGCATCAAGCTCGGGTCACGGAACCCCCATCTCGGGTCTTGCCAGAGGACCGAGCTACACGTTTCAGGTAACCCTCGAAACACACTGTGTGTTCCTTGTGTTGATTTGTATGTCACAGGAAAGAAGAGAAGCTAGAGGGAAGGCTATTATTGAAGAAGGAATCTCTGAGGAAGAAGAACATCACGACATGAAGCCGCAACTCAATACACTAATCAAAAACAATTGTTCCTATGGCGGCAACCCACTGGAGGATCCTAAACAGCACATATCCATTTTTCTGAGGACTTGTGATGCTGTCAACTTCGATGGTGTAAATCATGATGCCTATAAGCTCTTGTTATTCCCCTTCTCACTAAGGGATGAAGCTGCACAATGGCTTGAAACCTTTCCCCAAGGGAGTATCACCAGTTGGGACGATTTGGTTGCCAAGTTTCTAGCCAAGTTCTCCCCATCCCAACAGACCATCAAGCTGAAAGAGGGGACACATCCATTTATACAAGGAGAGAAAGAACCACTCTTCAAAGCATGGAAAAGATACAAGAAAGCAAGTGACAAAGTGGGTTTCCAAGCCTTTTATGAAGGATTAATCCCAGAAACAAGGAAAGCAGTGGATTACTTCTCGGATGGCTTACTCAAAGCGACAACAACCACCCAAGGAATTGCAAATTTCAATGAGAAAGGAGTCAACAATCAACACTCGTTGGAGAAACCAGAGAATGCAAATTCAGAAAAGGAAGTGACGAATCTTGAAGGAGTGAAGGCAATCATGAATCAAAACAAACAGCTGCACCATCAAACTCAGCAACAATTGGAGTCAATATCTAGACAAGTTGATTTTCTACATTCGACTACAGTGAAGGCACAATTTCCACCATGGAAGCCACATTCTTATCTAAGAATGGGGGAATACCAACATCAAGAACAAAGGAGTTCCAACATTGGCAAACCCATGATCACAAACAACCAAAGTCAACCATTCAATAATGCCAATCAAAACCAACGCTCACAAAATATGCACCCTCAGTTTCATGACAACTCACAAAACCAGCAGAATACCTATGCAATACCCACATTTTACCCACACAATACATGTGAAATTCCCTCGCAAGGTTTTCCACAACCACCAGTCCATCTCATACATCTAAACCATTCAAAGAGGATCGCTGACTTGGAATCAATAATGAAAAAACTCATGGAAAATCAAGCCCAGGAAACCAAACATCATGAGGAAGCACTCAAGAAGCTTGAAGAAAATGTGCTGCTGTTGGTTAAGCATTTTTCACAAATGAGTGAGAAAGAAGGTACCAACCAAGAAAAACACAACAAAGAAGTTTCACAAGTAGGGACGAAAGATAGAACTGAAGGAAAACAGAAAATCCCTACTGAAAAATTTGCATTAGGGGATAAAGTGATGATAAACACTCAGTCCACAAAGGAGTCCCCACAGCTATTTGATCATTACATTGTGACTAGAATCCTTTCACGGGAACTCATAGAGGTCATCAAAAAGGAGACCGGAAGAAAATTCACAGTAAAGAAAGATAAGCTGAGGCACTGTGATCTTCAGCTTCCATAATCATAGAATGGAAGATGTCAAGCTAATGAAAATAAAAGAGCGCTTGTTGGGAGGCAACCCAACCTGAGGTAGTTTTCTTTTCATAGCTATTTCAATAAAAAGGTTAATCAGCTTTATCTATATTGCAAGAAGCTAAGTTTGGTGTAGCACACCAAAACAATATAAGGGGGAATGAAGGATTCTAAGTTTGGTGTTCCACCAAAATCTCATCATAAAACATACTCTTACCTTCTGCATAATGCTAGCTTCAAGCATTTAGATAAACTAGTTAACTATTTTGCCGTTTCCTAGTTTTCAGTTTTATTATTTTTAGCAAAGAAAAAAAGGAATTTCACATATGGTTAATTTGATGCATGAGAATTACTGGCAAGGTACTAAGTTTGGTGTTCCCACACCAAAGTAAGTTCAAAAGCCCACAAATAATCAATGCATGCTAACCATTTTTCAAGTGCTTGGGGAACAAGCAACTTTCAATATCACTGCAGAGCATCATACAAACTTTTGGAAAGGTTAAGCATCATCAATCAAAGAGATGAAAGAGGAATGTGAAGACTAGCAATGATGATGAGGAGGAGGAGGAAAGCAAGTAAACTCCAAAAGGTTGTATTGTTAAGTGATTATTTTACATCAGATATTGCTGTGATTGAAAGTGATATTATATCCCTGTTTGTCTGTCTGCTTAGTACAGTTCTCTATAATTCAATAATTAAGATGCTTGATTATTCACAACACTATACTTTTCAAACTTGCGTGCACTCAAGATTTCAAAAAAAAGGGGCACCATGTAACGACCCAACTTCCAGAACGTCATGATCGTACCGAAAGTAAGGCGTTACCAACCTGCTTTCCTTTATTAACTATTTACTATTGAGTCTCTAGTTCGATATTGCGATCCAATTTTAGTAAAAATACCAGAAAATTTTGTTTTTGATAATTAAAATCATATAGCAAGCATCACCAAGTAATAATAATCATATAATTATTAATAATAATATCTGTCATACAAAAGATTTCAAATAAAACTCACATACAAATCCTATCCCTCTGTATAAAATAAAAATGTTAAGCAATAAGAGCGAGGGAACTTCTATGAAAGTAACTTAACTCGTAAGTAAATTCTATAATCTCCCACAGCTTTAAATTGGGTCTTCAAACCTGCATCACTGAAAGGGTGGAAATTTATGGGGTGAGAACAAACCACACGTTCTCAGTAGGGAATGGGAATGCCGTAAAAGTAATGATTAACATGCAAATAATTAACTTTACTTAATAAATCATTTTTGTCAAACCCTTTTGAAATACTTCTTAATCTTACCTTAGATAAATAATTACTTTCTTTAAATTTCAAAACCCATAACAGATCTCAATCGCAAAACTTGTCATATTAAATATCTATCAGCCACATAATTGATTCTCAGTCATAGCAACATATAGTAATCATCTTCATCCATTCACAAACTACTAGCACAAGCAAGAAACTCAATTCATCACACAAACAAATCACAGCAAGGCAAGCAGCACAAGCACAGGGAAGTACAACGAGCAAACCCAATCAAATGCAAATGCACACACAAGGATGATGCATGTCTAGCCCTAGTACAGGTAATGAGCTCATTTGTCGGTTTCTACCCGCTCCCGACGTAACCCAGCATTACTAGCCGGATATGGCTTTCCTGTTGGCTATACCCCTGTGTACAGGAAATAACCTCTCTGCCACCACAGGGTCCACTGCACGCAGGAAATAACACATCTGCCGCTGCAGGGTTGTATGCCGACACACCTTCTGTATACAGGAAATAACCCCTCTGCCACTACAGAAATGGAACAGGTGGTCACGGTACTTCTGTAGCAGGAAATAACCCCTCTGCCTTACAGAATTAAAATATGGATCTGTATCGCAAGAAAGCGTTCTCAGTGGTCGCACCACCATCTATCTGACTGCCCTCACGCAGCAGATCATCACACAAATATCTCAGGAGTTGCCATAATGCAACAAATGAATGTACACATCTCTTGGGTTGCCTCAAGCAACAAATAACCTTTCAACAGGTCCTCTGCTTTTTATTCTCTTTTATAATCATAAATACGCAAGCGGGACAAAACCCACGTCCTTGCCAACAATTTCATAAACTGAATATCTTTCCTCAAAAGAATCGGTGTAATTATCATCATAAGTTATCATTCCCATTATTCATTTCTAGTTACATATTCTTACACAATATCTCTCTCTTTCTGTATTCAATCATGTTGTACAAACCTTACGACTTCCACTTTTGCAACCTCTTAACTCAAACCAATTTTAAAACCACTTCCTAGTTTAATTTTCTTTCAAAAGACTCAAGAAAATCATTTATTTTAGATTCGTTAAAATCTTTTCAAAACATCACCCTCTTACTAAAAGTAACCATATAAAACTCTTTTTCAAGTTTACCAACTTCTCAAGGACTCAAAAGAAACTATCTTTCTTTACCATTCAAGTTCAAATATTACATATTCATTAAATTTCTAAAAAGTAATCCTTTCTTTCAAACCCCAAGCATAACTCTTTTCATGTTGAATAAATCTCAAAACATAACTTCTTTTATAAACAATTCAAACTTGAACATAAACCTTGGTAATTCAAATTCAAAACAGTATAATTCTTTTCTTACCTAAATAAAATTGTTTTCATAATAAATTCAGCCCATACATAATACTTTAATCAATAGATAAAACTTAAATAACATAACTTTTCAAATTCAAACCTTCTAAAATAACTTTTTCAAGTAAAACCTCAGATTTTACAAAATTCCGGCAGCACCTCCCCTAAAACTCGGACTTAGCCACCCTTACGGGTTCCCTCTTTCTCAACAAATCACAGCCCTTTTTCAACAATTACCAAATAAGAGGTTCTCAAATCAGTCAGAAAATTCACAATTTACAATAGCCAACAGTTCAGTCATAATCCACAATTCCCACATAACCCATCAATTCAACTTTCACCTCATCAATTCGTAACTAACTTTCATTTATCATAGGATTCTTTCAAAATTAAACTCAATAAACTAGTATTCCAAGAAACTTGGTGTTGAGGTAATTTGGTCACAATAAAAACTTGTACCATCTCTCTTAAAATTCTGTTATTGTTTCCTAAGAAAATGCAGAAAAACAGCAGCAAGTAGTAAGTTTGATAAATTCCTTAAAAATCCAGTTTTCACCCAATGCCTTTCAAAATTCACGATCTCAAACAAGACTCTTTTAGCTTTTTATTGAATCAAATTCCAGATTAATACCATGTCATATGAAAAAGTTATGAAGTGAGAAACACAGCCATGCCTTTTAGAATTCGGTTTCCAAAATCCAGTGAGTTATCCATATTCTTTTCAACATATCTACTTGGTTAAATAGGATATTGACATGAAATTTAAAATGAAGATTGTGGACATAGGAAGCTTGAAAATGCCGTTAGTTTCAGCTCAATTACTTACCAGAATTGAAAGTTAAGTGAGATGGAAATTGGTGCTTCTGCAGTAAAAAAACAGAATTTTCTGCAGAAACCATCAATCTTCAAAAATTCATTTCTCCCAAAATACTCATCAATAAATTCTGAATTTTTTGTGAGATGCTCAAAACACAGTAAAGTTTCATGCAAAAATAGTTTCATTCAAGTATATGACCTGGGATGCTCCCAGAAATTGATTCTTTCTACTGTCATGTATGCAGAAATTCTGCCTTAAGCATTTTCAACAACCTTACTTGTCAAAAACCACATTTGAACTTATAACCCTTCCAAAATCACACGTTTAACCTCTTTCCAATTATTCAAAATTTTCTTCATTGCCAACACAGCCCAAGAACCCAGAATCAGTAATTCACACGATATCAAGTACTTAAGCATCATTAAACCTTTTCTTTTCTACACTATGCCAAGCGTAATTTTCCATATACACTCATCATCATTCAAACACACAATAACTCATCAATTCACACCAGCAAGCTCAACAACAAAAGTAACACCATTTATTCTATCCCTTACAACATTCAGTACGCACAATCATCAAATCAATTACTTACAACAGTGAAACCAGCCACAATCACAGCCATACTATATTATTTCAGAAAATCACAGGTTCTCAAAACAGTTTAATCTCTTAGTCCCAATCCTTCAATAACCACCAAACCAATCTCAACTAGTTACAAGTAAACTTCACAGCCATTCCCATTCATCAAATATCCCCTTCAACATCACACAAGTCAATAATTCACTCAAAATCAGAATCTCAACCAATTCATCGCAGAATCAATAATTCAGTCACATTTCACAACCGCATCTAATTTCAATTATAATTCAAAGTAATCACAGCCACATTTAATTCAAATCATAACTCAGAAAAATCACAATAGCTAACCATTCTCAAACACATTTCAAGTCATTCTTATCAATTAAGAAATTCTTAACTATTATTAACCATTTGCACTTATCCAATAACTTTGTAGGCATTCTAAATTAAAAACGTTAAATCTCCTACCTCAATTAGCCAGAATCGTATTATTTAACGTAACAATTTTCTTTATCCCCAATTTGTGGCAGGTAGTCACTCCAATACAACTGGAACGGCAACGGCATCACCCACAACTCTAGTAACAGCAACAACAATTTTGAAAGGGAATTTAATAGAGGTTGAAGCAAATGCAAGGGTAAAACAGAACAGATCATCAAAGGAGCAGTAATTAGAATATTGATTGTAGAACAAAACCTATCTTACCAAAAGAAATACAGGAATGGAACAGCAGCTCTGGTACTCGGGAAAACAGAAACCAGAGAGTAGAGCATACGTTTTAGCAGTAGCAGCACCAATCCAATCGGTTAGAACAGCAGGGACACCAATGAAATAAGAACGACAAAACAAAAGAGAAGCAGAACAGGGTCGAGAATATCAGAGGAAAATACAGGATTGCAACAGAACAACTGGGGTTCAGAGGTAGTGGTTCTCATGGCTATGACTTAACTGACTCACCATGAACGACGACGGCGACCAGGAATTCCGGCGATAGCGGCGGCAGAGGAATGGTTCCTTCCCTGCACGTCTCCTTTCTCACACGTCTCGTCCTCCTCTGGCTCTCCCTCTCTTCAACGACGGTGACTACTCCACTCTCCTCCACGGCGGCGCCGAAGCTCAGGACGACAACACGAGCTCAGGTTTCATAGACGGAACGGCGGTGATGGCGAGCTACACAGCGGTTGGGTGCGACGACTCCTCTTCTTCACGTCGTCCCTGGCTCGCGGCACTCTCTCCTCTCGAACGGGTCTGCTCGACAGCGGCGGCAAAGAGCACGGCGGTACCTCATCCTCCTCTCTGCATCGGCGGCGACGGCGTGTTCCAGTACGGCAGCAGTGACGGCGGACAGTCCCCCGCCCCTCCCTTCTCTTCTCCGTTCCCTTACTCTCCCTCTCTAATTTCCTATTTTCTGAAATGGTTGCTGAAGGGGTGAAAGGGGGGTGGGCTGCGGATGTGGTGAGAGGGCCTAGGGTTAGGGTTTTCCAATTTGAGAATTAGGGTTTGTGATTCAATTTGGGAATTAGGGATTTTATAAAGTAATATGGATAGATATGAATAGATATTTTGATAAAATTGGAGGATAAGATAATTTTAAAATCAAATGTACTCTATTAAAAATATTTAGGAACATTATTTATCAACATATTGCCAAGTTAAATCAATTATTTCTAATTTACATTATAAAATGAGCATATTAGTCACATTTTTATAAAATATAGTTGAAACTCAATATTAATTATTCAAATCAAATGGTATAATTTTTCATTATTTTTCTATCACTAGACTTTAATTTCAATTTATAAAATAACAAATTATAATAAAAATTGTACATAAATATTAATTGACGTGAACTTAAAGTATTTATAAAAATTAATCTAATCATTTCTAATAAATTAATTTCTAGGAGTTCAAATTAATAACATAGTTCATTCAAAATAGAATTTATTTAAATTAAATTATACAATACTTTCTTATTTTTCAATTATCAAACTTATAATTTCAATTATACCAAATATCTAATAAAGTTTATATAAACATTCTAATTAATTTAAACTCCAATTATGATGAAACTCCATTTAATTACCTTTAGTAAAATAATTTTCTTAAAATAAATCACAAATAACTAATTATTTGATTTTCAAAAACTAGGGTTGTTACACACCACATGACAGTTCTTTGAAAAGAAGGATTCAGGAATTAAACAATTTTGAGGCAAGTAAAAGATTAGGAGAAGTGGTGGTTCTAGTTGTGTGACTATGCATTGAGGTTGCATACTTATGAAAACTTGCATAGGAGCTCATAGGCAGGACATAAAGTTCAAAGAAGTATTGTGGAGATTCTCAAACATTTATTGATCCAAGAAGCAGCAATCAAAAGAAAAATAAAGAAAACATAAAAACAAAAAGAACATGGCCAAGGCTCTGAGCATCAATTACTAGGCAGAAAAGAAGAAAGAAACAAGAACTCAAAGAGTTGTTATTCTAGTAAATGCTTGTGGTCTAATTGTGTCAAAGAGAGAGGCTTGAGCAAGTAAATCCTTAGGGGTGCTTTAACACCTAATACCTTAAAACCAACTGGTTTAGGAGTATTGATTGAAAGCTTATCTAAAGAGCCGCTTTGAGACATGACACTTAGAGTCAAGGCCAAAGCACATAAAAATATAAGCTGCTTCAAGGTGATTACCTATAGAGAGATCTCCATGATACCATTTGGATGAAAGTCCTAAGACCTAAGACTTCCAAGATGTGGGGACTAGTAAGCACTAAAATCCTTGCATGAGCATATAATTTAGAGTTCACCCCATTGTCACTTAATCACTTCACTCACGATAGCACATGTTATTCTTTAAATCCATTCTGATTGAAAGAACCTTTGAGCATAATTCTTTTCTTGCTTGGGGACAAGCAAGTTTTAAGTTTGGTGTTGTGATGACAAGTCATCTTAGCCTAGTTTCACTAGCCTTTTTCTTTGTTTTTATTAGGTTTTATGCACTTTCTTGCATTTTAAGTGAGTAATTTGGAATGAAAATGCATGACTTCTTTGAATCAAACAACCACCATCTAATTGATGCTAAATCATGAGGTTTAGGCTAAATTTAATTAATTTTTAATGATTTATAAACCTTGTGAATTTGGTGATACTTTGATTGGTTGTTTTGATTAATTATAGGTGAAGAAAATAAGAAAACGTGGCCTAAGAAGTGTGGCTCAAGGAAGAAAAAGTGTGGCAAAGAAAGGAGGAAGTGTGGCGCATGAAACCTTGAAGCTCACTCCAAGAGCACAATGCTCATTAAGTGAGCGCTACACTCACTCCCATGGGACCAAGGCACAATGCTCTGCTCACTTTGTGAGCTGAGCACAATAGGAAGCCAAGAAACAAGGAAAAGAAAAACAATGCTCAGCTCACCACGTGAGCATTGTCGAAAGCATTAAGGAATAATTCAAAGAAAACAAGTTGCAAGTGCATGCCCCAAGACTTGAACCCATGACAAAGGGGGATGAGGGAGGCGCTACTCACAAGGAAAATAAGCCAAAAATGGCCAAAATGCATTCCCCAAGGTTCGAACCCCACACCTTGAGGAAGCAAGGAAGCAAGGCACCACAAGAAAACCAAGGAAAAGCTTCAGCGCATGCTTCCCATGGGTTTCGAACCAAGGACCTTCCCTTGGAAGAGCCAATGCTCAGCTCACTTAGTGAGCAGAGCGCTACTTCATGGGCATCACGCAAGCATCACGGCACGGCCAGGGGAGTGGAGCGCGCACCAAGACATGGGCCAGCAGCACAAGACGCGTACCAAATTGGCACCAAGGCACCAATGCTCAGCTCAACTTGTGAGCTGAGCATTCCCCTGATGCTTGGCACGGTACAAGGCAAATACACACAAGGCCTCAATGCTCAGCTCAACTTGTGAGCTGAGCATCCTCCAGGGAGCACATCTCAACTTAGGCTGAAATTCAATTAAAAATCCAACTTAATTCATTTCTTTACCAAATCAAAAGCCCATCCAAATCCCAAAATCCAAGAATAGAAAGTGTATAAATAGGAGCTAGTTTGATGTAATTAGGACCTTTTTTTTCATTTTGGAACCTCTAGACTTCATTTGGAATTTTCCTTTTTACTTGCATTTTAATTTTGAACTTTGGAATTTCTTAGAGAATTGGGGAGGAGAATTGATCTCTCTTCTTCCTTGTTCTTGCTTGAGCACTCTCTACTTTCATTGCCTTGGATCTTAGGTGAAGAATTGAAGAACTTCTGTTTCAATCTCACCTTGAGATCTCTTCTTTAATTTTCTGCAAAATTGAATTATACTTTCGGTTCATTGCTTCTTCTTCTACTCTTTCTGCAACTTGCTTACCTTTATTTTCTTTTGCAACTGTTCTTATTGGTTCAAGAAAGGATTTGAGATTTAGACTTGTTATCTAGTCTCTTCCACTCCTGAGATCTTCAACCACTTTCAATTTGCTGCAAATTAAGCACTGCTTCTCTGTTTTAAATTCTCCAAGGCATTTCACTCTTCTGTTTGAGACCCACTTCAATTTAATTCATCTTCTGCTTTTCTGTTTGTTGCAATTTACCTTTGCTTGTTTAAATTCTGCAATTCCAATTCCCAATCCCTTTTATGATTCAAGCAATTTACATTTCTTGCACTTTAAGTTTCAGCCATTTACATTTCTTGCAATCTAAGTCTCTGCACTTTATATTACTTGCATTTTAAGCTTCAGCTTCTTTTATTTTCCTGCTATTTAATTTACTGCAATTCTCCCCTCTCCCTTACATTTCAAGCAATTTAAATTTCTGTCAATTGCAAACAACTCAACCAACACTTGATTCGCTTGACTAAATCACTCACTAAACTAAAATTGCTCAATCCTTCAATCCCTGTGGGATCGACCTCCCTCATGTGAGTTATATTACTTGATGCGACCCGGTACACTTGAGCGGTGGTTTCGCTACTAGTTGATACCTCATTCACGTTTTTTGGGCGGTTGACTCTTCGTCTCATATGTTGATTGGATTCGGCTAAGTCAATGATAAGTTGCCATGCCTCCTCCACTGTTTTATATTTAGACAAAGAACTATTGCTAGAGGTGTCCAAGAGAGTTTTATCTTGTTCTCGTATCCCTTGACATATGTATCCGAGCAACACTTGAGTGTCAAGCATGTGATTAGGGCATGCGTCTAGTAGCTTACGAAACCGTTCCCAATACTCGTATAGTGGTTCCGTTTCACCTTGTACAATACATGATATTTCCTTCCTTAGCCTATCTATCTTCTCCGGGGGCAAGAATTTATCCAAGAATCCTCTTCTAAGAAAGTCCCAATCGGAGGTGACCTCACTAGATAGAGTGTAGAACCATTCTTTAGCCTTGTCCTCAAGAGAGAAAGGGAAAGCAAACAACTATATAGCAACTTCATCGGATCCTTCCCGTCTAGTTGTTGAGCATATATGATGAAAGTCTTTGAGATGTCGAATAGGGTCTTGTGCGGGAAGCCCATGGAATTTAGGTAGGAGGTTGATCAAAGCGGTCTTGAGTTCAAAGTTTGCATTCAAGATGGGGTGAGTTACATGAAGGGGTTGAAGGACATAATCCGGTGCACCCGCTTCCTTGATAGTAACTCTCCTCGGAGCATCCATGGCGTTGGTACCTAAAACAAAAGAAGAGTTGTTAGTGATATTGATGGGAGAATAGTTATTGCCTTCTTTGAGTGACGGTTCAATGTTCACTTTTAGTAAGGTGGTTGAGGTGGTGAAAACCTTTTCACCTTCCCCAAAACTTAACCGCTTCCGAGCTTGTCTAATATGAAGCAAAGTTCGTTCTATTTCCGGATCAAAGGGGACTAAGCTCGGATTCGGTTGTGAACGCGTCATGCAATGAAGGAGAAGTAAAACTCATGGTAACGATGAGGACTTAGTCACTTGAACAAAGAATCACAATGAAATGCAACTATGTACATATACACATATTTACTCTAAACAATAACATGGTACACTAAGCAAATTCCCCGACAACGGCGCCATTTTGATAAACGAAATTTATCATGCCGATATAGAATTCAATAATGGATATAATCGTGAGTATAGTCTAATCGACATTCAAACTTTGCATCAAACAATCCTACAATCTATAACCGAGAGTACTAGTCTCCCGAGTCGTCCTCCCTTGGAATTGCTAGAGAATGCATCTTATTGATTAGGAAGCCTTGTTATGATTCTTTGAGGGTTTTGCAAAATAGATGACAAACAATCAATTTTAGAAGACTTGGCCTAGGGTCGGCATTAGAAATTCTATCATTATAGTTTCTTCAATGATGATAACAATTAGGCCTTGCTTCATTTAGTTAACCCCTAGGTATAGAGGAAAGTCAAATGAGAGTAACTAACTTGAGTCACAAGTCCTAGTTTTACCCTAGGGAAATCTAGCTTTAGTGCACTCCAAGTCAACTAGCAATTTCTAATTCCAAATCAACAATGGACATAAACTATTCAACTCTTTCTAATGGTCCAAACCCTATGCCAAGTAAGAAACTTTTACTCCATAACTAGTGTTGGCATTTTATCAAACAATTGATGAGCAAGGATGAAAGGCATAGTAAGAATGAGAAGAAATTAGAATTAAAAAAATGCTTCAACACAAGAAACTAACAACAATCAACAAAGAACAACAATGGAAATGAACTTCTCAAGAAATTGATAGAATCCAAAACTACAAAGTTGAATCTAGGATCTATGAGAATTGGGCAATTACAAGCACTAATTGAGATTAGAGAAGAAGATCTATAACATGAACAAATTAAATTGAGAATTTCAATGGATCTCACCAAAGAGTGATTGAGAATTCAGAAGTTGATGAAGATGAACCCTAATGAGAGCTTGGAATCTCTCTCTCTACCCAGGAGTGTAACTACCATTAGCAAAATATCTAGAACAATCTAAAAATGAGCAAAAAGTCCCTTAACCCTTCAACCCCTGGTCTTCTTAAGCTCTTCCCACCAAGGCACTTCCCCAAGATGGGATCTCCAACTGTCTCCACGCCCAGGTCACGTGACTCTTTAAAAAAATCATATTCGAGCATCGGCGCGCACGCGCAAAGCACGCGTGCGCGCCACTGGGGCATCTTGCAATGCGAGCGGAAGCGTAACGTACGCGTGCGCGCCCATGGGGATCATGGCTTAGTTGCTACACGTGCCGGCTCGTAGCTTGGCTTCTGACTTTGGCTTCTAGCTGCGCAATCCACGCGGGTGATGCAATTGCATATTTGTTATATTAGCTAGTTAGTTTAGTTGGTTTTAGCTTAATTTCACTCAATTTCTCTAAATAAACAAGTCCTTTTATGAGTTTTGTCTTCATGCATAAGAATACCAAGGAACATGTGATTCTAGCCAAATTCATGCAAATGATTTAAGGAATGCATATATGAATGAGTATGAATGAATCTCATGAAATTTATTGCATGAATTGGTAAGACTTTGAAGCTATTTCCCTTGTTGATGATAGGTGATGAAACAAGAAAGCATGGAAGCAAGAATGATGCAAGCTGGGCAAGAAGAAGTTGGCGTTGCCAACTTGGAGATAGTGGGCGTTGTTCATGGCAACGCCAGGCAACCTTGGAAGAGAAGTTGGCGTTGCCAACTTGGAGAAGGGCTGCGTTATTGGAGGCAACGCCAGGCAACCTTGGAAGAGAAGTGGCGTTGCCAACTTGGAGAAAGGAGTGAGTGTTTGAAGGCAACGCCCAGGCAAGCAATCTTGATGAGCTAGTTGGGAACCTCGAGCACGTTGCCAGCCTAGAGATGAGGGGCGTGTTTGAGGACAACGCAGGCAAGCAACGCACACAAGCAAGGCTTGGTCCAGGAAAAGGAGGTGCACGTTGCCAACGCCAAGTTATGAAGGCGTGTTCCTTGGCAACGTGGCAAGTAACTTTGGCACCAAAGAGGAGCTCGAGCACGTTGTTGAGCTAGGAACCATGGGCGTGTTCTAAGGCCACGCCAGGAATGGTTGCTTGGCTAGGCACCAAGTCTTGGGTGCCAACCAAGTTGCTAACGCCAATCAAGGCACCATTCACGTTGCTAACGCCAGGGAGGAGTGCCATTCACGTTGCCAACGCCAGGGAGGAGTGCCATTCACGTTGCCAACGCCAGGGGATAGTGCCAACCACGTTGCCAACGCCAGCTTCTATAGGCGTGTTCAATGGCAACGTGGGAAGCAATATTTGGAGCTAGGAAAGAGCATCGAGCACGTTGCCAACTTAAGAAAGCATTGGCGTGTTTGGTAACAACGCCAGGAAGCTTTGGATGGTGAAGAGCACGTTGCTAACTGGGAATATAGGGGCGTTATCCACAACAACTCCAACAAGGCAGCCTGACCATATCCCCTTCAATGGAAGATATCTTGAGTTACAGAGATCCAAATTGAGTGCTTCCAGTTGCGTTGGAAAGCTAACGTTCAGAGCTTTCCAACCATATATGATAGTCTATGGTGGAGCACAAAATTGAAGCCAAACCAGAGTCATCTTTAGGCCCTAAAAACAAGATCATGAAGTTGAAATTCAAGAAGGCTAGAGATGAGCCCTGGAGGGGGGCACGAGCACGTTGCCAACGTGCTAGCAAGAAGGCGTGTTTTGCAACAACGCCAGCCCCAAGTCCCTGCCTTGGGAGGTTAGGCACGGGCACATTGCCAACTTGGGAGTGTGGGTGCGTTTTTGGCAACAACTTGGCAGCTTGACCTTACCTTCTTTGAGGAAGCATAACTTGAGCTAGGAAAGTCCAATTGAGGTGATTCCAGTGGCATTAGAAAATAGACATCAAGAGCTTTCCAATGATGTATAATAGTCCATATTGAAGGAGAAGGTTGACACTCAAATTCTGGGCTACATTTAGCATGAAAGTAGAGCCAAGAAGAGGAAAAGCAAGTTGTTAGCAACAACTTGGGCTAGCAACGCCCAAGTCTGAAAGTTCACTCCCAGGAAATTGTGATGCACGTTGCCAACGTGCATTAAGGCCAGCGTTATTGACAAAAACGCCAAACCATTGGGCCAGAAGCATGATGAATGAACTCTTCCTTTCCAAGCCTAGCAACACTTCTTCCAATTGAGCCAAGAATTCAACAAAGAGGAAGCCCATATCTCCAACCCAATTCAAGATCTTTGAAAGAGCTTTGGGACTAGTATAAATAGAGATTGAGTTTGTACTTTAAGGAGACTTTTGACACTTAGACTTTTGACACTTAGCATTATACACTTTTAGCACTTTATTTTGGGAACTCAATAGCACTTCCGGGAGGATACCCGGAGAGCTATCTTTGGCTTTCTTTTGGAACTTTTCTTTTAGAGTTTTAAGCTTTAAGCATTTCCTTATTCTTCTTCTTCTTTTCTTTCCACTTAGTTTAATTTTTGTTGATGGCAATTGTTGTTGAAATTGGAGCTATGACTCACTAAACCCCACTTTCATTAGGGGGAAGAGCTCTGCTTGTTGGAATGCATTGGTGAACTCATCTTTTCCTCCTCAATTCTAGTGGTTGATCTAAAGAGGGAACTCTTGTTCTTCAAAGATTCAACCACCATCGAGAGAGGGGTTAATCTATATGAATTATGTGGTGAATTTGAGGAATGAGCCACATAATTCAGTTTAGAGTTCATCCTTTCATGATTTCTTTAATCAATACACCTTGGTTAGTATGTGAGATGTAACTTTCCTTGGTTGAGATTATGGGAGTTGTGTGGCTGGATTAGATTTGAGCTTCATCTCTTCTCATGAACAATTAGATCACGAGAGTGGCAATTGGTTATGTTGAGAGAAATTGAATCACCAAGAGATTGGGATTCAATTACCCACTTGCCATGGATCTATACCCATGATTGAGAAGGACTTGACTAACATCAATTCATGAAAACTTGCATCTCTGATCCCTAATGATCCTCTCTATTACTAATTCTCATTTCTTTTGCTCTTAGTGTTTGAATACCCATTGCCCAATTCCTTTTACATTCTGTCAATTTACTATTCTTATTATCTACATTCTATTCCTTTAGTTCTTGCTATTTACTCTTATGTTCTTTAAATTTCTGCAACCTGTAATTCCTTGCCATTTATCTTTGATGTCATTTAAGTTTTTTGCAATTTAAGTTTCAGTTATTTACTTTCATTTTATTTCTACATTCCTGTTCTTGAACTCCTTGCCATTTAAATTCTTGCAATTATGCTCAAAAGTCACATTGCTCATAAAATCAAAACTATGTTCGCTTGACTAAATCTACCATTTAACTAAAGTTGCTTAATCTACCAATCCTCGTGGGATCGACCTCACTCCTAGTGAGTCTTATTACTTGATACGATCCGGTATACTTGCCGGTTGTACGTGAAATTTAATTTTTACGTATCAAATTTAAATGGCAAGGAGTTCAAGAACAGGAATGTAGAAATAAAATAAAAGTAAATAACTGAAACTTAAATTGCAAAAAACTTAAATGACATCAAAGATAAATGGCAAGGAATTAAAGGTTGCAGAAATTTAAAGAACATAAGAGTAAATAGCAAGAACTAAAGGAATAGAATGTAGATAATAAGAATAGTAAATTGACAGAATGTAAAAGGAATTGGGCAATGGGTATTCAAACACTAAGAGCAAAAGAAATGAGAATTAGTAATAGAGAGGATCATTAGGGATCAGAGATGCAAGTTTTCATGAATTGATGTTAGTCAAGTCCTTCTCAATCATGGGTATAGATCCATGGCAAGTGGGTAATTGAATCCCAATCTCTTGGTGATTCAATTTCTCTCAACATAACCAATTGCCACTCTCGTGATCTAATTGTTCATGAGAAGAGATGAAGCTCAAATCTAATCCAGCCACACAACTCCCATAATCTCAACCAAGGAGAGTTACATCTCACATACTAACCAAGGTGTATTGATTAAAGAAATCATGAAAGGATGAACTCTAAACTGAATTATGTGGCTTATTCCTCAAATTCACCACATAATTCATATAGATTAACCCCTCTCTCGATGGTGGTTGAATCTTTGAAGAACAAGAGTTCCCTCTTTAGATCAACCACTAGAATTGAGGAGGAAAAGATGAGTTCACCAATGCATTCCAACAAGCAGAGCTCTTCCCCCTAATGAAAGTGGGGTTTAGTGAGTCATAGCTCCAATTTCAACAACAATTGCCATCAACAAAAATTAAACTAAGTGGAAAGAAAAGAAGAAGAAGAATAAGGAAATGCTTAAAGCTTAAAACTCTAAAAGAAAAGTTCCAAAAGAAAGCCAAAGATAGCTCTCCGGGTATCCTCCCGGAAGTGCTATTGAGTTCCCAAAATAAAATGCTAAAAGTGTATAATGCTAAGTGTCAAAAGTCTAAGTGTCAAAAGTCTCCTTAAAGTACAAACTCAATCTCTATTTATACTAGTCCCAAAGCTCTTTCAAAGATCTTGAATTGGGTTGGAGATATGGGCTTCCTCTTTGTTGAATTCTTGGCTCAATTGGAAGAAGTGTTGCTAGGCTTGGAAAGGAAGAGTTCATTCATCATGCTTCTGGCCCAATGGTTTGGCGTTTTTGTCAATAACGCTGGCCTTAATGCACGTTGGCAACGTGCATCACAATTTCCTGGGAGTGAACTTTCAGACTTGGGCGTTGCTAGCCCAAGTTGTTGCTAACAACTTGCTTTTCCTCTTCTTGGCTCTACTTTCATGCTAAATGTAGCCCAGAATTTGAGTGTCAACCTTCTGCTTCAATATGGACTATTACATCATTGGAAAGCTCTTGATGTCTATTTTCTAATGCCACTGGAATCACCTCAATTGGACTTTCCTAGCTCAAGTTATGCTTCCTCAAAGAAGGTAAGGTCAAGCTGCCAAGTTGTTGCCAAAAACGCACCCACACTCCCAAGTTGGCAACGTGCCCGTGCCTAACCTCCAAGGCAGGGACTTGGGGCTGGCGTTGTTGCAAAACACGCCTTCTTGCTAGCACGTTGGCAACGTGCTCGTGCCCCCCTCCAGGGCTCATCTCTAGCCTTCTTGAATTTCAACTTCATGATCTTGTTTTTAGGGCCTAAAGATGACTCTGGTTTGGCTTCAATTTTGTGCTCCACCATAGACTATCATATATGGTTGGAAAGCTCTGAACGTTAGCTTTCCAACGCAACTGGAAGCACTCAATTTGGATCTCTGTAACTCAAGATATCTTCCATTGAAGGGGACATGGTCAGGCTGCCTTGTTGGAGTTGTTGTGGATAACGCCCCTATATTCCCAGTTAGCAACGTGCTCTTCACCATCCAAAGCTTCCTGGCGTTGTTACCAAACACGCCAATGCTTTCTTAAGTTGGCAACGTGCTCGATGCTCTTTCCTAGCTCCAAATATTGCTTCCCACGTTGCCATTGAACACGCCTATAGAAGCTGGCGTTGGCAACGTGGTTGGCACTATCCCCTGGCGTTGGCAACGTGAATGGCACTCCTCCCTGGCGTTGGCAACGTGAATGGCACTCCTCCCTGGCGTTAGCAATGTGAATGGTGCCTTGATTGGCGTTAGCAACTTGGTTGGCACCCAAGACTTGGTGCCTAGCCAAGCAACCATTCCTGGCGTTGCCTTAGAACACGCCCATGGTTCCTAGCTCAACAACGTGCTCGAGCTCCTCTTGGTGCCAAAGTTACTTGCCACGTTGCCAAGGAACACGCCTTCATAACTTGGCGTTGGCAACGTGCACCTCCTTTTCCTGGACCAAGCCTTGCTTGTGCGTTGCTTGCCTGCGTTGTCCTCAAACACGCCCCTCATCTCTAGGCTGGCAACGTGCTCGAGGTTCCCAACTAGCTCATCAAGATTGCTTGCTGGGGGCGTTGCCTTCAAACACTCACTCCTTTCTCCAAGTTGGCAACGCCACTTCTTCCAAGGTTTCCTGGCGTTGCCTCCAATAACGCAGCCCTCTCCAAGTTGGCAACGCCAACTTCTCTTCCAAGGTTGCCTGGCGTTGCCATGAACAAGCCCACTATCTCCAAGTTGGCAACGCCAACTTCTCTTCCAAGGTTGCCTGGCGTTGCCATGAACAACGCCCACTATCTCCAAGTTGGCAACGCCAACTTCTTCTTGCCCAGCTTGCATCATTCTTGCTTCCATGCTTTCTTGTTTCATCACCTATCATCAACAAGGGAAATAGCTTCAAAGTCTTACCAATTCATGCAATAAATTTCATGAGATTCATTCATATCATTCATATATGCATTCCTTAAATCATTTGCATGAATTTGGCTAGAATCACATGTTCCTTGGTATTCTATGCATGAAGACAAAACTCATAAAAGGACTTGTTTATTTAGAGAAATTGAGTGAAATTAAGCTAAAACCAACTAAACTAACTAGAATATAACAAATATGCAATTGCATCACAACACCAAACTTAAAGTGTTGCTTGTCCAAGCAAAATATAAAGGTTTTTGTCACAAGAATCTAAGATGTAAGACTTGAATGTTTTTCCAGAGAAGAATTTTTTCATTGAACATGAATCCTCATTTGTGTGATCCTTGATTATTGTAAATAAACATGGCTATTCGATTTTCAATTAAAATGCTTGCTTCAATACTAAATTGGTTAACTTCACTAGACTTCCTTTTCTATACCGTAGCACATGATCCTTGAACCATTTTTTCGCTTCTTTTTCTTTTCTTTCTTTTTTTTTTTTTTTTTTCAATTAAGCTCGAGATCTTGTCTTAAGGCGGCTCTTTAGCATAAGCTTTCAATCAACAATCCCAAACCATTGGTTCAAGTTGTTAAGTGTTGAGACACTCTTAAAGATTTACTAACTCAAGCCTCTCTCCTTAACACATTCAATCACAGGCATATAACTCAAGTTATCGGGTGATGAAGCACCCCTCGGATTTACTAGCCCAAGTATGTCTCCTAACATCAATCACCACAGACACATATCCAAACTTTGTCATTGATGCCTAGCCTTTCATTCTTTGTCTTCTGTTTTCTTTATCAAGGTTATTTGTGCTATTACTGATAAAGTCTTTGTGATCCTTAACCAAACTAGTTTTATAAGCAAGCCTTTTGAGTTCATTGAGCCTTGATTCTTTCACAATAAATGCATGTATGCTAGCACTTTTCTCATGGGACAACATGATTCTTTTAAGCTAGAATCTCTCTGTTCTTGCTCAAACTACATCTTTATTCCATTGACAAGTAAAAGTACTTAAGACAAGCAACCATTCCAAATCTGTGAGTGGTGATGCATGGAATGGGCAACATAAAAGACAATGCTTCAAAAAGAAAATGCATCCTAGAAGGTATACCATATTTCAGACATACATCTTCTTTATTTAAAAAACATAAAGAAAAACAAAGGAACTTCACCACCTTTAGTCTTCATGTCCCTTTTCTTTGCTTGATTCTCCTTGCTTTCCTTTGCCCTTTGGGTCTTCTTTCTTTTTCTTCCTCAACTCTCCTTGCTGTTTTGTTGTTGAATCCCCCTTTGGAGCTCTCCTGTTGTTTGTTTTGTTGAATCCCCCTCTTCTCTTTGCCAAATTCCTGAGCTTATCATGTCTCCTTAGCCTCTGTTGATTAAATCTCACCCTTGCAAGTTCCTGCTCTTCAAATATCTTGCGAGCTTCATTAAAGGTTTTAATTTGTGGGTTGAGTAATGGGGGTGTGGAACAGAGGTAACTGAGCTTTTCTTGGGTGCATATATCATAGTCAAGTCTGTCCTTATGCCTGGCTTCCCTGAACATTCTGCTTTCATTGAAATCTTTGTGAAATGTATCATGTCTAGCATCCAACCTATGGAGAAGCTCCCTTTGCTGAGCTTGCTCTTCCTTAGTTGAGCTTGTTCTTGTATTACTTTCTCCAGGCTTTTCCATATTCAACAGTTGAATTGTTGATGGCTTCATGCATCTTGGTATATTGTTCTTGTTGTAGTTCCATCATGTGTGCTTGGTATTCATTTTGTTGGTTCATCCATGAACTTGAACCCCTCTTGTTGATCCATCAATTGCCAAAGGTCCCTTTGTTGTTGAGCTTGTTCCTCTTGGCTTCTTTGAATTTGTGAATATTGCCCAGAAATTCCTTCCAAGCGGCTTGGAGTTGATTCATGTTCAAGGTATGGGTTCTTCCATTTCTTGAGGCTCCTCCTCTTGTCTTGCTTCTTTCCTTTTCTTCCTTCTTGCTAAAGGTTGCCTTTCCAATTGGGTTGTGGTGATGAATTCCAACCTTTCTCGGGTAAGAGGTTTTCAACAGAGACCACATCATTTCTTCAAATTCTTCCAGAGGCACTCCAGCTTTTCACATAGGCGCAGAATAGTACTAGGGATATCCTAGCCAGCTGTCCTGTTTGACTTTTTGAGCTATGTCAATGATGTTCTTGGCTATAATGTCTCCAACATTGATTTCCCCTCCTTCATTATACAATGGATCATTATTGCTCTATTCACCGTTACCTCAGAATTATTTGAAGTGGACATCAATGACTCCTCACTATGTCATGCCATCCTTTTGCTTGAGGTATGAGATCACCTCTCCGAAGTTTGAGTGGTTGTCCATGTGAATCCAACACCCAATCCGTGCCTATCTGCATAAGTCACTTACCACATCCATATATCTGGGTCATTTTCAACCCTTTCTTCATAGCTAGCTCGTTTGAACTGTTTTGCCTTGACCTTTAGCACCCTGTTGATGGTGTCCGGGCTAAAATCAACAGTCACACCTCTTACATAACTCATGTATGGTTCTTCATCATCATATCTCTTATCACATTAGTGTAGAACTCATGGATGAGAAGCATGCTCACTTCTTGAGGTGGTCACAGAGAAGCTCCCATCCCCTTTTTATTATTTTTTGTATTCAGGGTATTCATCTTTTCTTAGCTTGAAGGTAACTCCGGAACAACATCTTTGCTTGACATCCAACTGAAGATACGCTCGTTGTGTTTGGATTTGAATCTTCTTTGATCAAAGGTGTCTTGTCCTTCATCTCCTCCTATCCCTTGATGATGAGGCCATTGAAATTCACTTGCAAGGGTTGAATCTTCCACACCAAACTTAGATGAATGCTTGTCCTCAAGCACAAGGAAAAGGGTGTGAATGGGAGAGATATATGACTAACATGACTTAGGCAAGCTAGAAAATGATGGTGAGGGGAGGTGGAGTGTTTCGGTTATGTGAGGGGATGTAGTGCTTCATGAGTTTGTTGTTAAAGATTAGGCCTAAGGAGAATATGGAAACATGGAATGGTTGGGGAGTATGGACTTCGGGTGATGATGGTTATGGGGGGTAGAAGGATGAGTGAGGAAAGTGAGGTTTGATGAATATGGTTGAAGTATTAAAGTGAACTTTGGTGGGGATGCATGGTTCTAGTGATTTCCGTGCTATGCATGGCTCTAAGGTTCGGTCATAGCATGGGGAGCATGCTTCCTTGTGCCCAATGCATGTTGAGTTGTTTTTCCCATGCACAAAGTTCAAGACTCATGTGACTTTCTCTCCTTGTGTATCCGTGACCTCTCCCTCCAAGATTCTCCCATCACTTCTTTCTTTCTTTCCTGCAACAAAATTCCAAAATCTTGAGATTCTTAAAGTGACATTACTAGCTAACAACTCATGATGATATTCCTATGCAAAATTGACTAAGCAAAATTAAATTTATGAATGATTCCCTAATCTAATTTTTTCTAGCATTATTAATGTAAGTAAAGACACCAAACTTAGTTTGTGACTAAGTTCTATGGAATTAATTCCAAGATAGCCACATCAAACTTAGTATTTTACCTACATTATATGCTATTTCACGTTTTTTTTTTTATATAAACTAAATGATGACTGTACTTTCATGTCTAGCATTTTCGTGTATGTATGGACACCAAACTTAGTTGTGGCTAAGTGTTGTAGAACACACTTTTGCCATTACTTCAAGATTGGCCACACCAAACTTAGTGCCTTGCATACACCATGTACTAGTCTACTTAATCATTATTGGTTACTAAAGTATGAAAATAAAAGACTCCCTGTGCATGGGTTGCCTCCCATGAAGCGCTTGTTTATCCTTAGCTTGACACTGCAGCTTCTTTGCTCATGTTAAGAGTTGCACACTCTTCCTTGCTCCAGGGGCCACCAAAATAGTGCTTCACCCTATGTCCATTAGCTGTGAAGGTTTGTTTTGAGGCTTCATCAAGTAATTCGACATAGCCATGGGATACTTTGTGATGGTGTATGGACCCAGTCCATCTAGACCTCAGCTTCCAGGAAAGATCTCAATCTTGAATTGAATAACAACACCCTTGGCCTGGTTCGAATGTTCTTTGAGAGATCCTCTTATCATGCCATCTCTTTGCTCTCTCTTTGTATATTTTGGCATTTTCATATGCCTCCAATCTGAACTCCTCAAGTTCATTGAGTTGTAGCAACCTCTTCTCTCCTGCTGCTTGAGCATCTAAATTCAGAAGTTTGGTGGCCCAAAAGGCCTTATGTTCAAGCTCCACAGGGAGGTGGCATGCCTTTCCATACACCAGCTGAAATGGAGATTTCCTATGGGTGTCTTGAAGGCTGTCCTATATGCCCAAAGTGCATCATCCAGCTTCCTAACCCAATCCTTTCTTGTTGTTCCACAGTTTTTCTCCAAGATCCTTTTTAGCTTCTGTTGGCAAGTTCAGCTTGCCCATTGGTTTGTGGGTGATATGGTGTGGCAACTTTGTGAGTAACACCATATTTGTGGAGTAGAGAGTTTAGTTGCTTGTTGCAGAAGTGGCTTCCCCCATCACTTATGAGTCCTTTGGGCACTCCAAATCTAGTGAAGATGTTCTTCTTGAGGAATTGCAAGACCACGTTGGTATCACATGTGGTGGTGGCTATTGCTTCTACCCATTTGGAGACATACTCTACTGCTACCAAAATGTATTTGAATGTGTAAGATGGAGGGAAGGGTCCCATGAAATCTATTCCCCACAGATCAAAGAGTTCCACTTCTAAATGAACTTCTGAGGCATCTCATTTTCTTTGACAAACCCCCTGTTCTTTGACATTCATTGCATGGCTCACAAACTCTCTAGCATCCTTGAAGATTGAGGCCAGTAGAAGCCACTTTGAAGGACTTTGCAGCGTTCTTTCAGCTCCAAAATGACCACCATAACTAGAGTTGTGACAATGCCATAGTATGTCTTCATCTCACCTTCTGACACATCTTCTTATCATTCCATCTGGGCATCTTTGAACAAGAATGGTTCATCCCAGAAGAAGAACTAGCCTCATGCAACAGCTTCTTAACTTGTTGTTTTGTGTACTCTTGTGGAATGATTCTTCCCGCCTTGTAGTTGGCCATGTCTGCAAACCAAGGGACATGAATTTGCAAGAGGTGCTCATCTGGAATTCTTCATTTATTGATGGAAGGTCTTGGCATGCATCTTATGGTACCCTTGATAAGTGATCAGCAACTTGATTTTCATTGCCCTTTCTATCTTTTATCTCAATGTCAAACTCTTGTAGGAGTAGCACCCATCTGATTAGCCTTGGTTTGGCATCCTGTTTTGACATAAGATACTTAAGAGCAGCATGGTCAGTATACACTAAGACTTTAGATCCAATCAATATTGTCTAAACTTATCAAAAGCATATACCACAGCTAGTAGCTCTTTCTCTGTTGTGGTGTAGTTTTTTGAGCTTCATTCAATACCTTACTTGCATAGTAGATAACATGAAGCTTCTTTTCCTTCCTCTGCCCCAACACAACACCAATTGCAAGGTTACTAGCATCACACATGAGTTCAAAAGGTAGTCCCCAACTTGGGTGTGATGATTGGTGCTGTGGTGAGCTTAGCCTTTAGAGTTTCAAAAGCATGTTTGCATTCATCATCAAAGATAAAAGGATTGTCTACCACCAGCAAATTGCTTAGTGGCTTTGCTATTTTGGAAAAATCTTTGATGAATCTCCTATAAAATCCAGCATGTCCTAAGAAACTTCTAACGGCTTTCACACTAGTTGGCAAAGGAAGTTTTTTCTATAATTTCTACTTTTGCCTTGTCAACTTCTATACCCTTTCTTGAAATTTTATGACCAAGAACGATGCCTTCGGGTACCATGAAATGGCATTTCTCCCAATTCAAGACTAAATTGGTTTCTTGGCACCTTTTCAAGACTAGGTAAGATGGTGCAAGCAAGTATTGAAAGAATCACCAAAAACGAGAAATCATCCATAAATACTTCAATAAATTTTTCTACCATGTCTGAGAAGATTGATAGCATGCACCTTTGAAAGGTAGCTGGAGCATTACACAATCCAAATGGCATTCTCCTGTATGCAAAGACTCCAAAGGGACAAGTAAAGGAAGTCTTCTCTTGATCCATGGGGTCAACCACAATCTGGTTATACCCAGAATATCCATCAAAAACAGTAATAGCATGGCCAGCCAATCTTTCAAGCATCTGGTCAATGAAAGGTAGAGGGAAGTGGTCTTTTCGTGTGGCATCATTCAGCCTCCTATAGTCTAGCACATTCTCCACCCTGTCACTGTTCGTGTTGGAATAAGCTCATTCTTCATTAACAATGACGGTCATCCCCCCTTTCTTAGGTACTACTTGCACTGGACTGACCCATGGGCTGTCAGATATAGGGTGATGATCCCAGCTTTACACAACTTCAGGACTTCCTTTTGAACAACCTCCTTCATTGTGGGATTCAATCTTCTTTGGGGTTGTACCACTGGTTTGGAATTCTCCTCTAAAGTATCTTGCATACATACGGCAGGGCTTATGCCTTTCAAGTCATCAATGGTCCAACCCAACGCCTCTTTGTGAGCTTTCAAAACCACAAGGAGCTTTTCTTCTTCCTCTGCACTCAATGTGGAATTGATGATCACTGGGAAGCTGTCCTTCTCACCAAGGAATGCATATTTAAGATGAGGGGTAATGGTTTCAACTCTTGTTGTGGTGCCTCTTCTTTCGTAGCTTCACTTGGTTCCTCTGATGCTTTCAATTTGTTCTCTTCTTGTCCCTTGATGTTATGGACTTCCTCTTGTTTCATTTGATGGTTTGTGTCAAGCACTTCTTCAACCAAAGAATCTACTACATCAATCCTCATGCAATTTCTTTCTCAACAGGGTGTTGCATTGCTTTGAAGACATTTATGGTCATTTGCTCATCATGCACTCTGAAAATCATCTCCCTTTTCCACATCAATGATTGTTCTAGCTGTAGCCAAAAAGGGTCTACCAAGAATAACTGAATTGTTTCCCTCTTCATCCATGTCTAGGACCACAAAACAGCTGGGAATATGAAGTTTCCCACCTTCACCAAGAGGTTCTCAACTACTCCATTTGGTATTTTGATGGATCTGTCAGCAAGTTGGAGTGACATCCTTGTGGGTTTAAGCTCTTCAATCATCATTTTCTTCATCATGGTAAGGGGCATTAGGTTAAGCTTGCTCCCAGATCACAAAGTGATTTGTCAACGGCCATGCTCCCAATCGTGCAGGGTATGAGGAAGCTGCCAGGATCTTTGAGTTTTGGAGGTAGCCCTTTTGAATGATGGCACTACACTCTTGATTGAGAACCACCGTTCTTTTTCTTGCCAACTTCTCTCTTGGTGATCAATTCCTAAGAAACTTTGCATATAATGGCATCTTTCCAGAGCTTCTGCCAATGGGATGTTGATTTCAAGTTTCTTGAAGATTTCTAAGAACCTTGGGAATTGTTGGTCCTTTGCTCCTTTATGTATCCTAGTTGGGTATGGAAGCTTGGGTACATAGGCTTTTACTCCTTCATTTTTGTTTTCTTGTTGTGGATTCACACTCTCATTGCTATCATGGTTGCTTCTTGTCTGGGTGGATTGCCTTGTGGCTTGACAACTTCTTTGCCTTTGTTAGATTTTGAAGCCTTTCTTCATCTTGCCTTTCCACATGAATTTCCACTGTGTCTTGCTCTTTGGGTTTTTATTGCTTCTTTATTCGAACTTTCACCAACTACCTTGCCACTCCTTAACTGCAGAGCTTTACATTCTTCTCTTGGGTTGGGTATTGTGTCACTTGGGAGAACATTGGTTGGTCGCTCAGCTTGTTTGGCTAATTGTCCCACTTGTCTCTCAATATTCTTCATGATGACCTCATGTTCCTTGTGTCCCTTAGCTAAGGCTTGAGTGGTTTGAGCAAGTGCTTGCAAGGTTGCTTCAAGACTTGAAATTCTAGTCTCATGATGGTCAATTGGGGATATGATGGGGGTTGATTGTTGAAAGTTGTTGGGTGGATTAGTGTGGTAATTCTGTGCGTTGGATGTTGGTGCAGGAAAGTTGCTTTGGTGAGTTTGTGAGTTATGAGGGTGATATGTGTTTTGTGTTTTTCTATATTGGTTAGTGTTGTTGGCATGGTGATTTTGGTTTTTGTTGCGGGTGATTGTGGTTGTTCTTTTGCCAATGGTTTTCACCCCACTTTAATTGGGATGATTTCTCCAAGATGAGTTGTATGTATCACCATGAAATTATCCTGAGAATTTGAAGTATTCTGCATGTATTGAACTTGTTCTTGTGGTTGTTCAACAGTGGTCCTTCACCTTGGCCCCATTCAAGTGATGATTGATTTGTTGTGTTCACTGCTGCAAGTTGCAAACCATCCATTCTCTTTGTTATCATCTCCATTTGTTGTTGGATTTGTTGGTGCATTAACTTGTTTTGTGCCAAGATAGTATCAACACCTTCAAGCTCCATTACACCTTTCTTTGGGGTCGGATTATGCTGCCTCTCTGATGAGTAATAATATTGATTGTTTGCCACAATCTCAATGAGGTCTTGAGCCTCCTCGGCAGTTTTCATCATGTTGAGTGATCCTCCTGATGAGTAGTCTAGTCCTTTCCTTGCTTCTAAGTTTAAACCTTCATAGAAGTTTTGGAGTTTGACCCAGTCACTAAACATGTCGGGTGGACATCTTCTCATGAGTGCCTTATATCTTTCCCAGGCTTCATACAATGACTCCCCTTCCATTTGCCTGAAAGTTTGTACCTCTGTCTTTAACTTGATGATTCTTTGAGGTGGGTAAAACTTTGCTAGAAATCTGCCCATCACATCATTCCAATTGTTGAGGCTTTCCTTGGGGAATGACTCTAGCCATTGAGTGGCTTTGTCCCTCAAAGAGAATGGAAATAGTAGCAGTTTGTAGACATCTGGATGCACTCCATTTGTCTTCACTGTATTGCATATCCTCAGAAAAACAGATAGATGTTGATTTGGGTCTTCAAGAGGTCCCCCATAAGCAGTTGTTCTGTACCAAAGTGATAAGCTGAGGTTTCAACTCAAAGTTATGAGCATGGACATTTGGTGTAGCAATACTGCTCCCACAATGTCTTGGATCAGGGATAGTATATGAAGATAACACCCTTCTAGGTGGTCCATCATTGTTGTTGACCCCTCCAGGAGGATTTTGCATCTCATCCTCCATGACTTGATCTTCTCCCTCTGACTCCTCTTCACCAACTATTCCCTTTCCTCTTTCTGCTCTCCTTATCCTTCGGAGAGTTCTCTCGTCCTCAATATTACGTCTATTAGTTCCTGACATACACAAACAAAACCAATCACAAGTGAGACACTCTAAAACTAGAGTGGAATTGGGGTTAGTGAAACAAAGTATCAAACAGTTAGTAGGCTTAACAAAAACACTAAAAAAAAAATGCTCAATCTAAACCACCTTTCACTTAATCATTGTCAATCTAATCAATCCCCGGCAACGGCGCCAAAAACTTGATACGTAAAAATTTAATTTCACGTAATTTCCGGCAAGTATACCGGGTCGTATCAAGTAGTAAAACTCACTTAGAGTGAGGTCGATCCCACGAGGATTGGTAGATTAAGCAACTTTAGTTAAATGGTAACATCAAAGATAAATTGCAAGGAATTAAAGGTTGCAGAAATTTAAAGAGCATAAGAGTAAATAGCAAGAATTAAAGGAACAAAATGTAGATGACAAGAATAATAAATTGACAGAATGTAAAAGGGAATTGGGTTATGGGTAATCAAACAACTAGAAGCAAAAGAAATAAGAAGTAATGATAGAGAGGATCATTAGGGATCAGAGATGCAAGTTTTCATGAATTGATGTTAGTCAAGTCCTTCTCAATCATGGGTATAGATCCATGGCAAGTGGGTAATTGAATCCCAATCTCTTGATGATTCAATTTCTCTCAACATAACCAATTGCCACTCTCGTGATCTAATTGTTCATGAGAAGAGATGAAGCTCAATTCTAATCCAGCCACACAACTCCCATAATCTCAACCAAGGAAAGTTACATCTCACATACTAACCAAGGTGTATTGATTAAGGAAACCATGAAAGGATGAACTCTAAACTGAATTATGTGGCTCATTCCTCAAATTTACCACACAATTCACATAGATTAACCCCTCTCTCGATGGTGGTTGAATCATTGATGAACTCCTCTTTTCCTCCTCAATTCATGTGGTTAATCCAAAGAGGAAACTCTTGTTCTTCAAAGATTCACTTCAAAGATTCAACCACCATCGAGAGAGGGGTTAATCTATGTGAATTGTGTGGTGAATTTGAGGAATGAGCCACATAATTCAGTTTAGAGTTCATCCTTTCATGGTTTCCTTAATCAATACACCTTGGTTAGTATGTGAGATGTAACTTTCCTTGGTTGAGATTAGGGAGTTGTGTGGCTGGATTAGAATTGAGATTCATCTCTTCTCATGAACAATTAGATCACGAGAGTGGCAATGGTATGTGAGAGAAATGAATCACCAAGAGATTGGGATTCAATTACCACTTGCCATGGATCTATACCATGATTGAGAAGGACTTGACTAACATCAATTCATGAAAACTTGCATCTCTGATCCCTAATGATCCTCTCTATCATTACTTCTTATTTCTTTTGCCTTCTAGTTGTTTGATTACCCATAACCCAATTCCCTTTACATTCTGTCAATTTATTATTCTTGTCATCTACATTTTGTTCCTTTAATTCTTGCTATTTACTCTTATGCTCTTAAATTTCTGCAACCTTTAATTCCTTGCAATTTATCTTTGAGTCATTTAAGTTTCTTGCATTTTAAGTTTCAGTTATTTACTTTCATTTTATTTCTATATTCCCGTTCTTTGAATTCCTTGCCATTTAAATTCCTGCAATTATGTTCAAAAGTCACAATGCTCATAAAATCAAAACCATGTTTGCTTGACTAAATTTACCATTTAACTAATGTTGCTTAATCTACCAATCCTCGTGGGATCGACCTCACTCTAAGTGAGTTTTACTACTTGATACGACCCGGTATACTTGCCGGAAATTACGTGAAATTAAATTTTTACGTATCAGCGGGCGCGCCAAGTACGCACACGCGCCCTTGCTGAAGTTCCCAAGGCTCAATTTCTCATGCTCCCTTCCTTTGCACCCATTCTCCTTCTCTCTTACGGTTCATCCTTGCCCTATATTCTGAAACCACTTAACACGCAGGTCACGGCATCGAATGGCACCAAGAGAATATTAGAACTGTATCTAGTTTAGTGCAAAATAAGCATGTTTTCATCCATGAGGCAAAAATTAGGAAAGGAACACAAAGTCTTGTATTTTCATATGAAAAGAGTGTGGAATCATTGATAAAACCCCTGAAATCAATACAAGATAAACCCTCAAAATGGGGTTTATCACAAAGTATGGACTATTATATATTGCTGGAAATCCCTGGATGTCTACGTTCCAACCCAATTAAGAGCGCGCCAATTGGACTCCTGTAGCTCCAAAAAATCCATTCCGAGTGCAGGGAGGTCAGAATCCAACAACATCAGCAGTCCTTTTTCAGCCTAAATCAGATTTTTACTCAGCTCCCTCAATTTCAGCCAGAAAAATACCTGAAATCACAGAAAAACACAAAAACTCATAGTAAAGTCCAGAAATATGATTTTTGCCTAAAAAATAATAAAAATATACTAAAAACCAACTAAAACATACTAAAATCTACATGAAATTACCCCCAAAAAGCGTATAAAATATCCGCTCATCACAACACCAAACTTAAACTATTGCTTGTCCTCAAGCAACTAGATAAATAAAGTAGGATAAAAAGAAATTAAGAAGTAATAATATCTCAGAGTTTCAAGTGAAGCTCAGATTCTAATTAGATGAGCGGGACTAGTAGCTTTTTGCTTCTGAACAGTTTTGGCATCTCACTTTATCCTTTGAAATCCAGAATGATTGGCATCCATATGAACTAAGAATTCAGATAGTATTATTGATTCTCCTAGTTTAGTATGTTGATTCTTGAACACAGTTACTTGATGAGTCTTGGCCGTGGCCCTAAGCACTTTGTTTTCCAGTATTACCACCGGATACATAAATGCCACAGACACATAACTGGGTAAACCTTTTCAGATTGTGACTTAGCTTTGCTAAAGTCCCCAATTAGAGGTGTCCAGAGTTCTTAAGCACACTCTTTTGCTTTGGATCATGACTTTAACCACTCAGTCTCAAGCTTTTCACTTGGACCTGCATGCCACAAGCACATGGTTAGGGACAGCTTGATTTAGCCGCTTAGGCTTGGATTTATTTCCTTGGGCCCTCTTATCCATTAATGCTCAAAGCCTTGGATCCTTTTCACCCTTGCCTTTTGGTTTTAAGGGTTATTGGCTTTTCTTTTTCTTTATCCAATGATTCCCATTTTTTTTCGCCACTTTTTTTTCACTGCTTTTTCATGCTTCAAGAATCAATTTCATGATTTTTCAGATCATCAATAATATTTCTCTTGTTCATCATTCTTTCAAGAGCCAACAATTTTATCATTCATAAAATTCAATATAAAAAATATGCACTGTTCAAGCATTCATTCAGAAGATAAAAAGTATTGCCACCACATCTAAATAATTAGAATTTTCCTTATTAAAAACTCGAAAAATATTGCCTCTTTATTCTAAAAATCTACTATTTTATTCATGTTTGATGATGATGAGAAAAAATAAATTATAGTTTAATTGGAGATAAAATCAAAATAGTGACACTAATTACTACTACTAATATATAACTTCTAAGGTACATTCCTAATAAGAACAATTATCACAGAGTTAAGTTTAAGATTAGGACTCAACATCCTTTGGTTTGGGAGATGATGGGTGCTCCTTCAACTTGTGGGGTGTCTGGTCCTTCAAGAGACAGCTTATGACGCTTCAGCTCCTATATCTTTGGATATTCATCTTCTTTCAGATTGAATTTAACTTTCGGGATCATTGATCTCAGACCCATTATTTTGTGGTAATGGTCTGCATGTTTTTTGGTTAAGAACTTCTCTTAATTTCACAGTGGTTTTGGAATATTCTCTTTCTTGCCTCTTGAAGTAGTTTGTTTTCCCTTAGGTGCAATGATCTTGATGAGTTTTAGCTCAGTGATCACGGAAAAACACACCAAACTTAGAGGTTTGCTTGTTCTCAAGCAAAAGAAAGGAAAGGAGAGGAATAGAAGGAGGGGCAATTTCGAAAATTCAAAAGATATGATGAGATTTTAAAAAGGATAACTTTGAATTAAAAAAGATAATATGATGAGTTTGAAAAAGAATTCAGAAGAAATTAAAAAGATTTGAAAAGAATTCAAAAAGATAATTGAGTTTTGAAAAAGGTTTGAAAAGATATTGAAGAAAAATTAAGAAACATGTTTAGGATAAAAAAATTTTTGGAATTGAAGTTGAAAGATGAGAGTTTGTAATATGTTTATGCAAGAAATCATGAATTGAAACATGAAAATTGGAAAAAATTTGAAGTGAAAACGAATTTACCTCCTCCCCACAATCTTGGCGTTAAACGCCCAAACGCTGCATGTTTTGGGCGTTTAACGACCGTTTGTAGCTTCTCCTGGGAGTTCAATGCCTAGCTGCTGCTTCTAGCTGGCGTTGAACACCAGGAACTCCTTTGTCACTGGGCGTTTTTCTGAACGCCCAGGACGCTATAAATCTGGCGTTGAACGCCCAGAAGGTGCTTCTTTCTGGCGTTCAACGCCCAGAAGATGCTTCTTTTTGGCGTTCAACGCCCAGATGGCTATCCTTACTGGCGTTGAACGCCTAGTGAGTGCTTCTTTTGGGCGTTCAGCACCCAAAACAGCTCTTACTGGCTTTTTTTCGTACTAGTGAGCTTCTTTTTGCTATTTTATCCTCTGAATCCTTCTGTAACTCTGTGAACTCAAGCAATTGCTATTTTACCTTGAAGATAATTGACATAAACCTGTAAAAATCAATTAATTAACAAATAAGCCTTGTAAATGGATGGGTTGCCTCCCAGCAAGTGCTTCTTTATTGTCTTTAGCTAGACTATTACTGAGCTTTAATCAAGTCTCAGTTTTGAGCATTCTTGCTCAAAATTGCTTTCAAGATAATGTTTAACTCTCTGTCCATTAACAATGAACTTTTTGTTAAAATCATTATCCTTAAGCTCCATGTATCCATATGGTGACACACTTGTAATCACATATGGACCTCTCCACCGGGATTTCAATTTCCCGGGGAATAATCTGAGCCTAGAATTAAATAGCAAAACTTTCTACCCTGGCTCAAAGACTCTGGATGATAATTTCTTATCATGCCATTTTTTTCTTTCTCTTTGTAAATTTTTGCATTTTCGAAAGCATTGAGTCTGAATTCCTCTAGCTCATTTAACTAGAGCAATCGTTTTTCTCCAGCTAACTTGGTATCAAGGTTTAAGAATCTGGTTGCCCAATAGGCCTTGTGTTCCAGTTCCACTGGCAAGTGATAGGCTTTTCCATACACCAGCTGGTATGGAGTAGTTCCTATAGGTGTCTTGAATGCTGTTCTATATGCCCACAGAGCATCATCCAAGCTTCTTGCCCAATCCCTTCTACGGTTAATCACAGTCCGTTCCAGGATTCTTTTAAGTTCTCTATTAGAGACTTCAGCTTGCCCATTTGTCTGTGGATGATATGGAGTGGCCACCCTGTGGCTAACACCATATCAAACCAAAGCAGAGTAAAGCTGTTTATTGCAGAAATGAGTGCCCCCATCACTGATTAGTACTCTAGGGATACCAAATCTGCTGAAGATGTGTTTTTAGAGGAATTTCAGCACTGTCTTAGTATCATTAGTGGGTGTTGCTATAGCTTCTACCCATTTGGATACATAATCCACTGCCACCAGAATATAAGTGTTTGAGTATGATGGTGGGAATGGCCCCATGAAGTCAATACCCCATACATCAAATAACTCAATCTCCAAGATCCCTTGTTGAGGCATGGCATAACTATGAGGCAGATTGCCAGATCTTTGGCAACTGTCACAATTAAGTACAAACACTCGGGAGTCTTTATAGAGAGTAGGCCAGTAGAAGCCACATTGGAGGACTCTTGTGGCTGTTCGCTCACTTCCAAAATGTCCTCCATAGTGTGATCTATGGCAGTGCCAGAGGATCTTATGTGCTTCTTCTTTAGGCACACATCTACGGATTACTCCGTCTGCACATCTCTTGAAGAGATATGGTTCATCCCAAAGATAGTACTTTGCATCCGTGATCAATTTCTTTGTTTGCTTCCTACTGTACTCTTTGGGTATGAATCTTACTGCCTTGTAGTTTGCAATGTCTACAAACCATGGCACTTCCTGGATGGCAAAGAGTTGCTACTTGGTTCTATTCGGGACAGGTGATCTGCTACTTGGTTCTCTGTCCCTTTTTTGTCTCTTATTTCTATATCAAACTCTTGCAGAAGCAACACTCATCTGATGAGTCTGGGTTTTAAATCCTGCTCTGTGAGTAGATATTTAAGAGCAGCATGGTCAGTGTACACAATCACTTTCGATCCTACTAAATAAGATCTAAACTTGTCAATGGCGTAAACCACTGCAAGTAACTCTTTTCCTGTGGTTGTGCAGCTCTTCTGTGCGTCATTTAACATACGACTAGCATAGTAAATGACGTGCAGAAGCTTGTCATGCCTTTGTCCCAACACTGCACCAATGGCATGGTCACTGGCATCACACATCAGTTCAAATGGTAATGTCTAGTCTGGTGCAAAGATGACTGATGCTGTGACCAGCTTAGATTTCAGAGTCTCAAACGCCTGCAGACACTCCTTATCGAAGATAAATAGCATGTCAGTAGCTAGCAGATTACTCAGAGGTTTGGCAATTTTTGAAAATCTTTTATAAACCTCCTATAGAATCCTGCATGCCCCAGAAAGCTTCTGATTGCCTTAACATTGGCAGGTAGTGGTAATTTTTCAATTACCTCTACCTTAGCTTGATCCACCTCTATTTCCTTGTTCGAAATTTTGTGCCCAAGGACAATTCCTTCAGTCACCATAAAGTGACATTTCTCCCAGTTTAAAACCAGGTTAGTCTCTTGGCACCTCTTTAGAACAAGTGCTAGATGGTCAAGACAGGAGCTGAATGAGTGTCCAAATACTGAAAAGTCATCCATGAAGACTTCCATAAATTTTTCCACCATATCAGAGAAAATAGAGAGCATGCGTCTTTGAAAGGTTGCAGGTGCATTGCACAGACCAAATGGCATCCTTCTGTATGCAAATACTTCAGATGGACATGTGAATACTGTTTTCTCTTGATCTTGTGGACCTACTGCAATTTGATTATAACCTGAATATCCATCCAGGAAGCAGTATTATTCATGACCTGCTAGTCTTTCTAGCATCTGGTCTATGAATGGTAAAGGAAAATGATCCTTTCTGGTAGCTGTATTGAGTCTTCTGTAATCAATATACATACGCCACCCTGTAACTGTTCTTGTAGGAACTAGTTCATTTTTTTCATTATGAACCACTGTCATGCCACCCTTCTTAGGGATGACTTGGACAGGGCTTACCTAGGGGCTATCAGAAATAGGAAAAATAATCCTAGCCTCTAGTAATTTAGTGACCTCCTTCTGCACCACCTACTTCATGGCTGGATTTAGCCGCCTCTGTGGTTGAACCCCTGGCTTAGCGTCTCCCTCCAATAGGATTTTGTGCATGCATCTGGCTGGACTAATACCCTTAAGATCACTGATGGACCACCCAAGGGCTGTCTTGTGTGTCCTTAGCACTTAAATTAGTGCTTTCTCTTCCTGTGGCTCTAAGGTAGAGCTTATGATCACAGGGAAGGTATCACCTTCTCCCAGAAATGCATATTTCAGGGATGGTGGTAATGGTTTGAGCTCGGGTTTAGGAGGTTTCTCCTCTTTCTGAGGGATTTTCAGAGGTTCTATTATTCTCTGTAAATCCTCCAGATCAGGCTGAACATCTTTAAAGATATCCTCTAGCTCTGATTCGAGACTCTCAGTCATATTGACCTCTTTTACCAAAGAGCCAATAATATCAATGCTCATGCAGTCATTTGGGGTGTCTGGATGCTGCATACTTTGACAACATTCAACTTGAACTCATCCTCATTGACTCTCAATGTTACTTCCCCTTTTTGAACGTCAATAAGGGTTCTGCCAGTTGCTATGAAAGATCTTCCTAGAATCAGAGTTGCACTCTTGTGCTCCTCCATTTCCAGCACCACAAAGTCAGTGGGAAAGGCAAACGGCCCAACCTTGATAATCATGTCTTTAATCACGCCCGATGGGTATTTAATGGAGCCATCAGCAAGTTGGAGACATATCCGGGTTAGTTTAACTTCATCAGTCAACCCAAGCTTTTTGATAGTAGCTGCAGGTATTAGGTTAATACTTGCCCCAAGATCACATAAAGCTTGCTTGGTACAAGTATCTTCTAATGTGTATGGTATCATAAAGCTTCCGGGATCTTCAAGCTTCTCAGGTAAGCTTCTCAGAATGACTGCACTGCATTCTTCAGTGAGGTAGACTTTTTCAGTTTCCCTCCAATGCTTCTTATGACTTAAGATCTCTTTCATGAACTTAGCATAAGAGGTATTTGCTCAAGTTCCTCTGCAAACGGAATCTTTATTTCAAGAGTCCTGAGGTAGTCTGCAAAGCGAGCAAATTGCTTATCCTGTTCCGCTTGGCGGAGTTTCTGAGGATAAGGCATTTTGGTTTTGTATTCCTTAACCTTAGTTGTTGTAGGTTTATTGCCTACAGATGTGGATTGAGAAGCCTTTTTAGAGGAGTTGCTATCAGCACTTGTATGTGTCTGATCTCCCACTGGCGTTTGAATGCCAGGGGTGGAAGCTGGAGTGGCGTTAGACGCCAACTCCTTACCTATTTCTGGCACTTGAACGCTAGAACTGTGCTTCCTTTGGGCGTTCAACGCCAATTCCTTGCTTGTTTCTGGCATTGAACGCCAGGACTGAGCATGGGTTGGGCGTTCAACGCCAGCTTCCCACCCATTTTTTGGCGTTTGAACGCCAGAATTATTCCTCTCTGGGCTCTGACTGTCCTCAGAGGGATTTTGGGTAGTAGTCTGTTCATTTCTTGGCTTCTTGCTGCCTTGAAGTGAGGTATTTAATGTTTTTCCACTTCTTAATTGAACTGCTTGGCACTCTTTTGTTATTTGTTTTGATAATTGCTGTTTTGTTTGCTTCAACTGTATTTCCATATTCATATTAGCCATTCTTGTTTCTTGTAGTATCTCCTTGAATTCAGCTAGCTGTTTTGTTAGAAAATCCAGTTACTGATTGAATTCAGTAACTTGTTCTGTAGGACTGAGTTCAGCAGTTACTGTTTTAGCCTCATCGTTGATGGAAGGTTCACTGCTTAGGTACAGATGCTGATTTCTGGCAACTGTATCAATAAGCTCTTGAGCTTCTTCTATTGTCTTTCTCATATGTATAGATCCACCAGATGAGTGGTTTAGAGAAATCTGAGCTTTCTCTGTAAGCCCATAATAAAAGATGTCTAACTTTACCCACTCTGAAAACATTTCAGAGGGGCATTTTCTTAGCATCTCTTTGTATCTCTCCCAAGCATCATAAAGAGATTCATTATCCCCTTGTTTGAAGCCTTGGATGCTCAGTCTTAGCTGTGTCATTCTTTTGGAGGAAAATAGTGATTCAGGAATCTTTCTGATAGCTGTTTCCATGTCTTTATGCTGCCCTTAGGTTGGATATTTAACCACCTCTTAGCTTGGTCTTTTACAGCAAGTGGAAAATGTAATAATCTGTAGACATCCTGATCTACTTCCTTATCATGTTCTGTGTCAGCAATTTGTAAAAACTGTGCCAGAAAATCTGTAGGTTCTTCCTGTGGAAGACCGAAATACTGGCAACTTTGCTGCACCATGATAATGAGCTGAGGGTTCAACTCAAAGCTACTGACTCCGATGGAGGGTATACAGATACTACTCCCGTATGAAGCAGTAGTGGGGTTAGCATATGACCCCAGAGTCCTTCTGGACTGTTCATTTCCACTTAAGTCCATAATGGAGAAAGGGAGATGATGTGAATTTATTTTATTTATTTTATTATATAAAAATTTCGAAATAATAATAATAAAATAAAATAAAATAAAGAGGACAATAAAATTAAAAATAATTAAAAAATAAAAATAAAAATAAAAATAAAAAAAGAATTTAAAAATATTTTATGAAGATTTTCAAAAAAGTGAGGAGAGAGAAAGTGGTTAGGATATTTTCGAAAAAGATATAATTTTTTTTTTAAATCTTAAAAGGATAAGATTTGAAAAATTTTGAAATTGAAATCTGAATTTTTATATAAAAAAATTCAAAAATATGGCTTAAAATTAGTTAGAAAAGATATTTTTTTTTTGAATTTTGAATTTTATGATGAAAGTAAAACACACAAAAGACACAAGACTTAAAAATTTTTAGATCTAATGCTCCTTGTTTTCGAAAATTTTGGAGGGAAAATACCAAGGAACACCAAACTTAAAAATTTTAAGATCAAAACACAAGAAAGACTCAAGAACACCTTGAAGATTCACAAGAACACCAAGAATAAAAGAAAGAACACCAAACTTAAAATTTTTAGAAAACCACAATAAAATTTTCGAAAATTAAAGAAAGATTAACAAGAAAACACCAAACTTAAAGTTTGGCACAAGATTTAATAAAAAAAATTATTTTTGAAAAAAATGTTTTAAAAGGAAGATACCCAATTGCCAAGAACATAAGCCAATGCTCTAGCCAACTGAGCTATAAATGTAATGTGTTTTAATATTGTATATAAAAAATATATTTTTGAAAACTAATATTTTGAAAAAGTACAAGGAAAACACGAAAGTTACACAAAATAGGAAAAACCAAAGATCAAACAAGAAAATTTGACAAGAACAATTTGAAGATCAAGGAAAAATAAAGAACATGCAATTCAAAAATTTAAAGAAAAATATAAAATATACAATTGACACCAAACTTAAAATATAAAACTAAACTCACATAAAAATTAAAAATTAATAAGGAAAAATAATATTTTTGAAAAATTTTTGAAAAGAAAATAAAGGACTCAGATTTAATGACTCTATAGCAACAAAAATAAATTATTCCTAATCTAAGCAACAAAATAAACCTTTAGTTGTTCAAACTCGAACAATCCCCGGCAACGGCGCTAAAAACATGGTGCACGAAATTGCAATCACACTTTTGCAATCCGCACAACTAACCAGCAAGTGCACTGAGTCGTCCAAGTAATACCTGATGACATGTCATCATGTCATATTTTTCTATGCTTTTTCATACAAGAAATTGATTATTTGTGCTTAAATATTGATTGCTTTTGTGCTTAATTGGTACATTTCCTTGATCTTTTAATTTTATAAACTTTGTAGGAAATAAGAAGAAGAAGAAGCAAAAAAGGCACAAAATAAGCTAAGAAAAGGGCAACAAGAAGGCCATGAGAGGAGGCAAAGAGAAGCAACGTTGGAGCCAAAATTGGTGCTCCAACGTTGCTGGAACGTTGCTCCTCACAGCCTGAAGGGGTATACTTCCAACAAAAATAACTTGAGCTACAAAGCTCCAAATGAGGTGATTCCAAATACATTGGAAAGTAGACATCCAGATCTTTCCAAACATATATGGCACTACAAGGTGGACATAAAATTTGAGGGAGAAAACTGCCCCGAAAAATGCATAAACAAACATGACACCAACCTGTAGTAAGGCCAGCTGACCTCTGCACCTTCGATGGAGTATAACTCGAGCTGTGGAGCTCCAATTGATGCGCTTCTAACAGCATTGAAAGGTAGACATTCAGAGCTTTCCAACAATATATAATAGTATGGGGTGGACAGCACGTTCTAGCTTCCGAAACTGGCAATGTTCCCAACATTTGCGTCAACGTTTGCCTCAAACTTGAGGTCAAACGTTGGCTAATTAATTTCCACCCAGGAGAAGCCAACGTTTGCCTCAAACGTGAGGTCAAACGTTGGCCACATTTTAGTATGGAAGAGAACCCCTAATTGATGGTTTTAATGAGCCACGTTTGCACCAACGTTTGCCTCAAACGTTGAGCCAAACGTTGGCTAGAAGAGCTGCTTGGGAAGGGCCACGTTTGAGCTCACGTTTGACCTCAAACGTTAGCTCAAACGTGGATGACAGCAAGGGGTCGATCTGCATAATGGGTTTCACGAAGACGTTTGAGTCAACGTTTGTCTCAAACGTTGACTCAAACGTGAATGCTCCAAAGTCCAAATTGCAAGCGGATTTCTTCTCAAGACCAAGAGCAATCAATTGGGGCCATCTCCAACTAATTGAACCAAGGCCATCCGGATCCACTCTTCCTCAAATCCAAAGCAAGCAAAGCCCAATTGACATCACCCAAAGGCACAAGTATCAGTTAGATTAGGATTTTCATTTGTTTTCAATTTCATTTTCATTTCATTTTGTAAAAAGCCTATATAAGGCATCATTTTCATTTTTGAAAGGAGGCTGGCTCTGTTAGAGCATTAGGAGTAGGGTAGAATAGAGAATTCTCTTTGAAATACTTTTACTTTTTTTGCAATTGTCAATTTGGTTTATGAAGTTTGAGTTTCTGAATCTTCTCTTCTGCAATTTTCTTTTGCTGCAAGTTTACAATTCAATTTACATTGAGCTTGATTTTGATCTTTGGTTCCCATTGCTTTCTGTTCTCATTGCTTCCATTTTACATTTCTTGCAATTTAACTCTTCTACAATTGTTCTGCATTTTACATTTTTGTTCATGATCTGATTTACTCTTCCTGCAAGTTTAAATTTCCTGCAATTGCTCTAAGCTTTGATCTACTACCCTCTTTACTTTCTAGCACCCAGCTCCCTTTGCATTCACTACAATTTACATTTCTTATCATTTAAGATTTTGCCAATTTACTTTCCTTGCTCTTTACGTTTTTGTCATTTACTTTCTACAATTTACATTATGTTGGTCACGTTTCACACAATTCACTCAATGTTAGCTTGACTAAACTAATCACCCACTAAAGTTTCTTGATCCATCAATCCCTATGGGATCGACCTCACTCTAAGTGAGTTATTACTCCTTGATGCGACCTGGTATACTTGCCGGTTAGATCTATGTGTTTGAAAATTCGTTTTCCACACACAAAAAAACCCTGTCAAGTTTTTGGCACCGTTGCTGGGGATTGATTAGATCAACAATGATTAAGTGGGTGAGAAGTCTAGATCAAGCATTTTCTTTGTTTTTGTTCTCGGTTTTAAGTTGATAGCAAGGTGTTTGAGTTATTGCCTCACTAAGAAATTCTTTCTCTATGACATGAATTTCAATTTTCATTGATGCTGCATTTTACAAAATATAAATGGAGTTCAACTCATCTTATGGTCAAATAAAATTTTATGGGATATCACCCACCATCACCAATCTCTAATGGTGGCTGGAAATATCACCAAGAAAATACAAATTCTAAACACTCCAATCCATGGAGAAATGCTTCAGAACCACAAGATGAGCAAGAAAATCAGATGGGATATCTCTCACCACCACAAAATGATTCAAGTAACTATTTTTATGGTGGCTGGGAGTATAACCAAAAAACTGCAAATTCTGAGCAGTCAAGCCCATTGAGAAATTGCCCAACCTCACCTTCCAGTTATACATTTGAAAATTCTTCATCAATTAACTATGCCTCAACACAAAATCCATCCCAAGACTCACAACCAACACAAACTTCAACAAGCCAAGGACTCTCAAGGATTGAGTCCATGCTCAAAAGATGTTGGGAGGAGAAAAAAAAATTCTGGAAAAAAAAAAAGAGAAATCCTTCAAAAACTTGGAAGTGATGTTAGATCAATTGTTGAGTGCAACGAAGAAACTGGAAGGGCAAGATGAGGAAGCCTTTGTGTCAAGCAAAATTTCAATGAAGAACGAGGTGGTTGAAAATGAAACTGTACTTGAGGTGACAAGGGAAGGAGTGGAGGAGCAAGAAAGTGAGGAAGACACTCAAGAGAAGTCACACTCAATTGAAACAGAGAAGTGCAAAGTGGAAGGGCTCATGGAACTACCAATTCAAGAGGCTCTTAATGAAGAAATCACTCCAATAATCACACAGCAACCATGTCTTGACATCCAAGAAGTGAAAGCAATTAACAAAAGCACCAAGAAGAGGATTGTGACTAAGATACCAAGGACAACATTCAAGAGAAGGTCAACTGCAAAAAATCCTCCCCCTGATCCCGCAAGCAAGATCAATCAAGCCAATTTCACAAGGAAGCTTGCTGAAAGGAGACCAAGACAGGGGACAATAGCTGAAACTTCTCCCCTCTTGGAGTCATTCCTCTTAACAAACTGGAAGAAGAGGAAGAAAGTGAAGAATAGGTAAACAGTAGGTAACATTCCTTCTCCTTGCTTTGTTTAATTTTCAATAAATTGACATATGGCTGCATTCTAAGTTTGGTGTTGCTATGCAACAAAAATTGGTTCCAATGTTTATTAGATACTTGCATCAATTCCAAGTGAAAGTGTCACACTAAGTTTGGTGTGCCGCTTATATTTTTTTATGCAATGTATCATGCACACCATCTTATGTTTGCAATCATAATGTTGTTGTCTCTCTGTGCCTTGATGGTTATCTGTAATTTTGCTTGCTTGAAACACATATACTACTAACATTTCATTGTGTAAGACATTCATGATCCATCTTAGCCCCATAGCCATTGATCTAATTTTTGCTTGAGGATGAGCAAGCATTCTGAGTTGGTATGGGAAGGAGAAGAATGGGAGGATAAGGACAACAATAGAGAAAATGAATTACAAAGTTGTAAAGTTCCTTTTCCTCTCATTTGTTTATAGCACTTTAAATTGCACGATTGTCTTATTCCCTTCTCTGTATACATGTGTGGTATGAATAAGCATAGTTTGAATTTTGATTTACAACATGTTACTGTGACATTATGACTACCAACTTGAGTTTTGTGAATTCAAAAGCAATAAAGTATCATGATCTTAAACAAACAAGGAATTAAAGAAGAATTTAGCATGTGCATACAAGTATTGGAAAGCTAGTATGATTGATTGTTGCTCAATTGCATTAGATTTTATTTAATTGAAGTTTTCATCTAGTGCATTTTTGTGAAATCTTTTGAAATCATGAAAACCTTGAAGAAGCAAATGCAAAATAAGGCAAGAAAAGAAAAAGGGAAAAAATGAGAAAGCTGAAGGCTCTGAGTACCAATGACAATATGTTAAGTACTTGTGGTGTTTATAAATCAAGCCAAATGCTTGAAAACAAAACACTTAGAAGTCAAGGCTAGGCTCAAAGTACAAAAGCACTTCCTCAAAGCTCAAGGTTCTGAGTATCAATGATTAGAGAGTCAAGAAAAAAAAATTAGCTTAATGAAGTCCTCTAATTCAAATGCTTGTGGTGCTTATGTATCAAGTGGTAATACTTGAAAACAAAGCATTTAGAATCGTAGCTTTGTTATTAACTCATGGGGCAAAGCACCCAAAAGGAGAAGCTAATAAGAAAATCAAAAGCTTGTCTCAAGGAAGAATTATAAGAAAAAGATTTCATAAAATGAGCTAGATAGAAGCATCAATCATTTACATTTCTTTTGTGATTGTAGCATGCATAGAAAACTAGCTTGCCATGAACATTAACTTGCTATTCTTCTAACCTTGGATTGTCAATCTTTATTGCATGATTCTTTTCTTGCTTGGGGACAAGCAAGGTTTAAGTTTGATGTTGTGATGACATGTCATCATGTCATGCTTTTCTATGCTTTTTCATACAAGAAATTGATTATTTGTGCTTAAATATTGATTGCTTTTGTGCTTAATTGGTACATTTCCTTGATCTTTTAATTTTATAAACTTTGTAGGAAATAAGAAGAAGAAGAAGCGAAAAAGGCACAAAATAAGCTAAGAAAAGGGCAACAAAAAGGCCATGAAAGGAGGCAAAGAGAAGCAACGTTGGAGCCAAAGTTGGTGCTCCAACGTTGCTGGAAATGTTGCTCCTCATAGCCTGAAGGGGTATACTTCTAACAAAAATAACTTGAGCTACAGAGCTCCAAATGAGGTGATTTCAAAAGCATTGGAAAGTAGACATCCAGAGCTTTCCAAACATATATGGCATTACATGGTGGATATAAAAATTGAGGGAGAAAACTGCCCCAAAAAGTACATAAACAAACATGACACCAACCTGTAGTAAGGCTAGCTGACCTCTGCACCTTAGATGGAGTATAACTCGAGCTGTGGAGCTCCAATTGATACGCTTCTAATGGAATTGGAAGGTAGACATTCAGGGCTTTCCAACAATATATAATAGTATGGGGTGGACAGCACGTTCTAGCTTCCGAAACTGGCAATGTTCCAAACGTTTGCGCCAACGTTTGCCTCAAACTTGAGGTCACACGTTGGCTAATTAATTTCTACCCAGGAGAAGCCAACGTTTGCGCCAACGTTTGCCTCAAACGTAAGGTCAAACGTTGGCCACATTTTAGCATGGAAGAGAACCCTTAATTGATGGTTTTAATGAGCCACGTTTGCGCCGACGTTTGCCTCAAACGTTGAGCCAAACGTTGGCTAGAAGAGCTGCTTGGGAAGGGCCACGTTTCAGCTCACGTTTGACCTCAAACGTTGGCTCAAACGTGGATGACAGCGAGGGGTCGATCTGCATAATGGGTTTTACGAAGACGTTTGAGTCAAAGTTTGCCTCAAACGTTGACTCAAACGTGAATGCTCCAAAGTCCAAATTGCAAGCGGATTTCTTCTCAAGACCAAGAGCAATCAATTGGGGCCATCTCCAACTAATTGAACCAAGGCCATCCGGATCCACTCTTCCACAAATCCAAAGCAAGCAAAGCCCAATTGACATCACTCAAAGGCACAAGGATCAGTTAGATTAGGATTTTCATTTGTTTTCAATTTCATTTTCATTTCATTTTGTAAAAAGCCTATATAAGGCATCATTTTCATTTTTGAAAGGAAGATGGCTCTGTTAGAGCATTAGGAGTAGGGTAGAATAGAGAATTCTCTTTGAAACACTTTTACTTTTTTTGCAATTGTCAATTTGGTTTATGAAGTTTGAGTTTCTGAATCTTCTCTTCTGCAATTTCCTTTTGCTGCAAGTTTACAATTCAATTTACATTGAGCTTGATTTGATCTTTGGTTCCCATTGCTTTCTGTTCTCATTGCTTCCATTTTACATTTCTTGCAATTTAACTCTTCTACAATTGTTCTGCATTTTACATTTTTGTTCATGATCTGATTTACTCTTCCTACAAGTTTAAATTTCCTGCAATTGCTCTAAGCTTTGATCTACTGCCTTCTTTACTTTCTAGCACCCAGTCCCCTTTACATTTGCTGCAATTTACATTTCTTATCATTTAAGATTTTGCCAATTTACTTTCCTTGCTCTTTACATTTTTGTCATTTACTTTCTACAATTTACATTCTGTTGGTCACGTTTCACACAATTCACTCAATGTTAGCTTGACTAATCTAATCACCCACTAAAGTTGCTTGATCTATATTTTTGGAAATTCATTTTCCACACAAAAAAACCCCATCAATACCTTACGTGAGTAAGGGTCGATCCCACGAGGATTGTTGGTATGAAGCAAGCTATGGTTATCTTATTAATCTTAGTCAGGATGCCAATAAGGTTCTTTGAATTTAATTGTAAAAAGTGAAAGTGTTTGGAATAAGTAATTGTTACTCAATAATGGAGAATATGTTGGAGTTTTGGAGATGCTTTGTCCTCTTTATTTCAGCTTTTCTCTTGTACTCCTTTTCACACACGAAAGGCTCCTTCCATGGCAAGCTGTATGTAGGGTGTCACTGTTGTCAATGGATACTTCCCATCCTCTCTGAAAATGGTCCAAATGCTCTGTCATAGCACGGCTAATCATCTGTTGGTTCTCGATCATGTCGGAATAGAATCCATTGATTCTTTTGCGTCTGTCACTACGCCCAACAATTGCAAGTTTGAAGCTCGTCACAGTCATTCAATCCTTGAATCCTACTCAGAATACCACAGACAAGGTTTAGACTTTCCGGATTCTCATGAATGCCGCCATCATTTCTAGCTTATACCACGATGATTCTGATTAAGGAATCTAAGAGACATTCATTCAATCTGATGTAGAATGGAGGTGGTTGTTAGGCACATGTTCGTGGATTGAGGAAGGTGATGAGTGTCACGAATCATCACCTTCTTCATGGTGAAGCGCGAATGAACATCTTAGATGGGAACAAGCGTGTTTGAATGGGAAAACAGAGATAATTGCATTAATTCATCGAGATGCTGCAGAGCTCCTCACCCTCAACAATGGAGTTTAGAGACTCATGCCGTCAAAGAGTATAACATTCAGATCTAAATATGTCATGAGATACAAAATAAGTCTCTAAAAGTTGTTTAAATACTAAACTAGTAACCTAGGTTTACAGAAAATGAGTAAACTAAGATGGATAGTGCAGAAATCCACTTCTGGGGCCCACTTGGTGTGTGCTGGGGCTGAGACTTAAGCTTCTCACGTGCCTGGGCTGTTTCTGGAGTTGAACGCCAGGTTGTAACCTGTTTCTGGCGCTGAACGCCAGACTGCAACATGGAACTGGCGTTGAACGCCCGTTTTCGTCATCTATCTTCGCGCAAAGTATAGACTATTATATATTGCTGGAAAGCCCTGAATGTCTAATTTCCAACCCAGTTGAGAGCGCGCCAATTGGACTCCTGGAGCTCCAAAAAATTTATTCCGAGTGCAGAGAGGTCAGAATCCAACAGCATCAGCAGTCCTTTTTCAGCCTAAATCAGATTTTTACTCAGCTTCCTCAATTTCAGCCAGAAAAAATACCTGAAATCACAGAAAAACACACAAACTCATAGTAAAGTCTAGAAATATGATTTTTTCCTAAAAACTAATAAAAATCTACTAAAAACCAACTAAAACATACTAAAATCTACATGAAATTATCCCCAAAAAGCGTATAAAATATCCGCTCATCAAAGCACCACATTTGAGAAAGCATTATATGATCTGGGAGCAAGCATCAATTTGATGCCCTTGTCCATGATGAAAAAGTTGCAAATCCAAGAGGCACAACCCACAAAGATAGCATTACAGATGGCAGACAAATCTACGAAGCCTGCATACGGATTAGTGGAGAATATCTTGGTCAAAGTGGGTAAGTTCTTCCTCCCAGTAGATTTTGTGATTCTTGACATAAGGGAGGATGAGAATGCCTCTATAATTCTAGAGTGCATGATGAGCAACTAGTCTTTCATGTCTTCAAAGATGTACATTCAGCAGGTGAAGAAGAGAGGTGCATGCAGACTGAGCTCATTGATCGAACCCTTCAAAAACCCCCTGATGATGCACATCAGAATCTGCAGCTCAAACCTCCCTTGGTAACAATCAATAAAATTCCTCCTGACATCAAATCTAAGTTTGGTGTTGGGAATGCATCATCCACCAAGGAACAGGGTCCTAAAAAGAAAGTACCCAAAGGATGGAGAAACAAAAAGATCCCCACTGAAGGTTTCTCCCCAGGAATGAAAGTGGTGTTGACTAGCAATCCAAAGTGGATTTATACAGTAACCAGAATCCTCTCTCTGGAGCATATTGAGCTACGTTATGGAGACACATGAAAGAAGTTCAAAGTTAGGGTTGAAGAGCTGAGCCCCTATGATCCTCCTCCTTAGAGGAGCTGACCGTCAAGCTAGTGACATTAAAGAAGCGCTTGTCGGGAAATAACCCGATAATTTTGTATCCTTAGTTGTTTTTCGTAGTAGTAGTTTTCTTACTTATTTGATTTTTATTGCGTTTTCACTATTTTATTGATGATGCAGCTAGTTTAGAAGCAGAAACTGAATATTTCCCCAAAAAAAAATGAGCACACGAAGCGCAAGCGTCGCTGGCGCTTACGCGTCATATGTGTGTGCGTGAAAAATAAAAGTGAACAGAGAGTTGCACGGGAGTGGCGAAGGAAGTGTGCCTTGCGCACAAATTGTCTCACGCGTACGCGTCCATGACGCGTGCACGTCAATTGCAATTTTGGCACTCCACGCGTACGCGTCAAGCACGCGCATGCGTGGATGAATAAAATCGGTGTAAAAGGTGTTTTAGCCTGAGAGTTTTGCTGGTGTGGGGCTGAAACTATGCTGGGCGCACAAGCCCCACCATACAGACGTGTCTCTAACGCATTCGCATCGTTTTCCCATTCTGGCCGTCCACGCGTACGCGTGCCACACGCGTACGCGTCGCATGCGACGCCCAATTGAACCACCTCAGCGCCTGATTTCAAATCATCCACCTGATAAACCCCATTTTTAGGGTTTATCTTGTATTGGATTTAGAGTATTTTGATGACCTTTTCTCGCATTTAGCCTATGAATTAGCATGGTTTTGTAATCTCTCCCGTAATTGTGCTTAAGGGTAAAAACATGCTTTTTAAGCCTTATTTTGATGAACTTTAATTCCTCTTTGATTCCATAAGATGCCTTGATGTGTTTGCTAGTAATTCCAGGATTGAAATAGGCTAGGCATGGATCAAAGAGAGCAAGGAAGGAAGCATACAAGTGGAGAGAAGCATGAAAAGTCAAAGAAGTGAAATCAGCCGAGCACGCGCACGCGCACAAGGCGCCTGCGCGCACATTGTAGAATCAGCCAGGGACGCGCACGCGTACCGTGCGCGCACGCGTCGAAGTTCATACATGACTTCATTAAAAGCAACACGTGCCTGGCAATTTGGAAGGGTTTCTGAACCCATTTTGGCGCCAATCACTAATAGAATGGAATAAAAGGATCAAGGATTGGAGGGGGAAGACAAGAGAAGTTAGACATAATTAGTGATAGCTTTAGTTGAGAGTAGTTTTAGAGAGAGAAGCTCTCACTTCTCTCTAGAATTAGGATTATGTTTAGGTTAATCTCTCTTCTTAGATCTAGGTTTAATTCATGCCTTGATTCACTTCTCCTTTATCAAGTCTTAATCTTCTCTTCTTCCTCCTTCTAGTCATGTGCTTTAATAATTGTAATTCTTCATTTTGTTTTGGATAGATTGTTGTTCATTTGTTTTCTTCCAATAATGCAATTTGAGGTAATTCATGATAATTGTGATTTCCTTGATTTGTTGTTGTTAATTCTTTGCAATAATTGTTATTAGATTTCATTCTTGTTGTTGATTTACGATGCTTTCCTTTTGTGCCTTCCAAGTGTTTGATGAAATGCTTGGTGGGATTTTAGTGTAGGTTTTGTTCCTCTTGGCCTAGGTAGAGTAATTAGTGATTCTTGAGTTGTCTAATTCCTTTGTTGATCGATAATTAGAAGTTGCTAATTGATTTGGATGCCTCTAAAGCTAGTCTTTCCTTTAGGAGTTGATTAGGACTTGAGGAATCAAATTGATTCATCCACTTGACTTTCCTCCATGGTTAGAGGTTAACTAAGTGGGAGCAATGGACAATTTGTCATCACAATTGAGGAGCATAACTAGGATAGGACTTCTCGTTCTCATATCTTGCCAAGAGTTTTGTTAGTTGTTAGTTTATTCTATTTGCCATTTATATTTCTTGTCCAAAATCTTAAAAACCCCAAATATAACTCACAACCAATAACAAGACACTTTATTGTAATTCCTAGGGAGAACGACCCGAGGTCCAATACTTTGGTTTATAAATTTTAGGGGTTTGTACTAGTGACAAACAACTTTTTGTATGAAAGGATTATTGTTTGGTTTAGAAACTATACTTTACAACGCGACTTCATTAGTGAAATTCTAAACCGTCAAAAATCCAATCATCAAAATGGCGCCGTTGCCGGGGAAATTGTAATGGTGTTGTGTTATTGGTTATTGTATATATGTGAATATTGTGAATATGTTTACCTTTTGCTTGTTTGTTAGCTTTTGGTAGTTGTAAGACTTTGTTTCCTTTATTTGTTATTAGTTTTTATTTTCTTTTTCCATTATGAATTCTCATTTTGGCTATGAGTATGATTACAACAATGTTGTAGGTGATGAAAACTTCAATGAAGAGATGCATCAAGGATGGGACACTCAAAGGTGGGAGGAGCCATATGCATATGATCAATTCTCTTGGCAAACAACCTCCACCAATGCACTACGAAGAAGAGCCATTCTATGATGCATACCAATCCAATGGCTATGGTGACTCACCTTGTGACTTCCAAGAACCACCACCATATGCCTATGAGTCATATCCTCAACATAACTCTCAACCATACTCACAAACCGTCAAAAATTTCATTAGTGAAATTCTAAACCGTCAAAAATCCAATCATCAAAATAGCGCCGTTGCCGGGAAAATTGTAATGGTGTTGTGTTATTGGTTATTGTATATATGTGAATATTGTGAATATGTTTACCTTTTGCTTGTTTGTTAGCTTTTGGTAGTTGTAAGACTTTGTTTCCTTTATTTGTTATTAGTTTTTATTTTCTTTTTCCATTATGAATTCTCATTTTGGCTATGAGTATGATTACAACAATGTTGTAGGTGATGAAAACTTCAATGAAGAGATGCATCAAGGATGGGACACTCAAAGGTGGGAGGAGCCATATGCATATGATCAATTCTCTTGGCAACAACCTCCACCAATGCACTACGAAGAAGAGCCATTCTATGATGCATACCAATCCAATGGCTATGGTGACTCACCTTGTGACTTCCAAGAACCACCACCATATGCCTATGAGTCATATCCTCAACATAACTCTCAACCATACTCACAAACCCCTTCTTACCAACCACCTTCATATGACCCTAATCCATATCTATCCTACCAACAACCATATGAGCCATATGAACCACACATAGAGCCACCACCATTTCAACATCAATATTTTTAAGAGCCACCCCTCCATATTATTACCAAGATGAACCACCTCCAATAAATGAAAATTTTCAACCACAAGATGAATACTACTTTCCACGACAACCTCCCATGGAAGAATACTCATATCCATTGATCCAAGAGCCACATCATCCTAATCATATTAACCAAGAGGAACAAGAGTCAAGGGATCATCTCAAGGAAGCATTGGATCAATTTCAAGCAACCATGGAGTGTGTTGTACAACAAGTGGAAAGAGTGGAAAATATTGAACCACCACAACTCTACCAAGAAGAACCACCTTCCTATTATGAACCCTTCCCCCAAAATGATGAATCCTTCCGCCCACCCCAATCTCTAATGGATGAAACCCTTGGTGTTCTTGTTCAAGGGCAAGAAGAGATGAAAAGGGATGTGCAAAATTTCATGGCCGCCTTGGATGCGGTAACAAATCAATTAGCCTCCCAATGCTTGAACACTCAAGGAACTCCCATGGTTACATGTGAAGAATCAAATGAAGAACATAGCATGAAGGAGAGATTGGAAACTCCGGTGGAAAATGAGGAAAGTTGCTTTGTATTGGAACAATTGGAGGAAGCTTTAATTGTTGAAGACAAGGAAGAAGTAGTAGAAGACTTAGGAGATGCGGAGCCTCCATGGGAACATAGAGTTGAATCTTGTGATAGTATTAATGAACAAAGGATTGAATTAGAGAAATCTTGTGAAGAGGTGGAAGTCCTTAGAAATAGAAGGATGGGAGTGGAATATGCTTTATCAGGATCGTTGGAAGCATCTTTGCCTAGGTTGTCATCTACTCCTTCACTTGAGTGGGTAAAATTCATTTCTATTAGCTTTATTGTCCCACTTGAGTATGGCTTGCTTGAAACGGATGGTCAACTTAGGATGCTTTGTGGGATGAAGCGTAAGCGAAAGATGTTTCGTGGTTGGCATTGCAAATCAAGGCTCATTTTGGTTGATACTTCAAGAGTTGAATACAAAGGTGGGAATAGTGCTCAAATAGATGGGTCTAGGAGGTTTGTTGGGCACTTCATAGAGAATTCATCTTCCTTACCACCCTGATGGACCAATAATGATGATCAACTTCAAGACGGGTGTGAAAATAAAGTGTGGGATCCCGGATCACAAGAAGAGGATCAACTTTGGGAGCCCCAAGCTTGTGAAGAACTCCATCAACACTTGGCTCAATCCATGAGAAATCATGGGGCACAATGGAGAACCAAGCATTGGTGGGAGTTCCAAGATGAATACAAGCAGAAGCCACCATGACAATGAGTCTCTCAACATGTCCAACTTAAGGACATAAAATAAAAGTGCCAGGTGGGAGACACCCCACCATGGTAAACTCTTTCCACTCTCTTTTAATTGTGCTTAATAAGTGATTTGAGTTGCCATTGTATGTAGATGTTTCATAAAAATTTGTTTGTACAACTTAATTGTTAGCTTAGTCACATGTATGTTGTGTTTAGTAGTAGATGAATAATATCAAATTGCATTTTTGTGAATTGTATGATGGTTGATTGAATAAAGAGTTGTGAGCAGTATAGGGAGCACCTGAGCACAATTTTTCTGCTTAAAGGGCAATAAAAAAAGGGGGTGGACGCGCGCGCACGATGTACGCGCACGCATCCATGAGCGGATGCATCATCACCCAAATCCCAGAAAGTTGGGCCTCTCTTGGGCAAACACTATGCCCCGAGCCCAACACAACCCACGATGACGCGCACTACGTGCGTGCGCGCCGATCACGAGAACGCGGACGCGCACCTGCCGCGTCCGCGTCGATCCGCTGCTGCAACTTCTGAGCCAATCTCCAGAGAGTTGCGCTGGATCTGGGCCAACTTTAAGCCCCCAGCCCAACTCATCTCGCGCGGACGCACACTTGCCGCGTGCGCACCCATATACCAAAAAGAGGATAGGACGCGAGCGCACGCATCGCGCTTGCGCGCCTTATGATAGACTACCATGTACGCAGATGCGCACTTGCCGCGTATGTGCCCTTGCTGATGCCGCCATTCCAGGCCTTTGTCCAGATAGTTGGGCGCACGCTGAGCCCACTCTAAGCCTCCAGCCCAACTCAATGTACGCGGACGCGCACTTGCCGCGTACGCGCCCCTATGAAGATTCCCCATCCACACCTGAGCGCGCTGTACGCGCACGCGTAGGTCCCTAGTTTCATCAATGTACGCGAACGCGCAAGGTGCGTGCTCGCGTCGATTCAAAAAATAGGATAACCCTAATGCGCGAGGGTGTTACGCAGTCGCGCACATCTCTTCTTTCCCCCCACCATCTTCTTCCTCTTCCCTCCTTCAACATCTAACCACCCTCCGCCGCTAACAGCGGCCGCCGTCGCCACCACCCAACCTTCGTCCATTGTCTCTCTCTCACTGCCAACCTCTCATTCTCTCGCTCTACTCACCTCTGCCTGAATGCCACCTCCGCCGTCACTCCACCATCACCGCCGGTGACAAGCACTCGGCGGCCCCTCCCTCTCTTCCCCCATTTCACATTCTCCTCTCACTCTCCTTCTCTCACTATCGCCAGCTTCCCTTCACTCAGTCTTTCACTCTTCCGAGCACCACCACCGCCGCTCTGCCATAACCGCCACCATCCACGGCGGCGTGAATCTCTGATTCTGTTGCTCCCGTTCCAAACCCAATTTCCTTTTCCATTTTTTTAGTTCTTCTCTGCTCCCAGGTTCCTGCTCCAACTCTGCTTGCTATTAATTTTTCGTTTTTGTTATCTACTGTTAGTTGTTTGTAGTTAGTTAGAATTGGAACTTTGTATATTAGGTTAGATAGAAATAATTGCTGTTAGGTAGCTAGGACTGGATAGAGGATTCTAGGCCTGATAAGTGCTCCGTTTGTGCATAATTTGCTGTTTGTTTACTTGGGTGCTGTATGATTGATTTTGGGTTGCTCTTTTATGAAATTTGTGCTGCTGCATGCTATCCCATCGCTATTGTGCTTAATTGATGTTACTTTCTATGCTGTTTGTGCTATTTTGCTATCCGGGAATGTCCAATTTTAAACAGGGATGCTGCCCAATTTTCAAGAAATTTATTTTCATTTTAGTCTCTATTGCAAATTTGGGCTATTTCCGTTACTTTTGACTTCCGGGATTTGCATTAAACATTGTGAACATGATTTCTATGTCTAGCCACAACTCCTCTTTTCTTTGAGCCTAAATATCATCATGCCACTAATCCATTTTTTTCTAACTTACTAATTTCTTTAACCATTTAACATCTACTCACATTTAACCCTCTTTAACCATTATTTCAAAGGTATGATGATTTCATTGCTTAATGAATAAGAGTTGTTGACTTTAGTGACCATCACATTGATGATTTCCTTTCAATTCATTGCACTCCATTGCAATTTCATTTTCATCATCAATAATTATACCTCATTGTAAGCATTTTGTGAATCCTTTTGTTAGGCAAGCTTTCTTTCATCATAACACTAACTATCAATCTCACTTCTTACTCACTAACTTGTTTAACCTACTCACTTCATTTCTCTTTACTCGACTCATTAACCATTCTTTTGAGTTATGATGATGAATATGCATATTCTTTAAGAATTGTGTACATTGTTGGATGTATTGATTTCTTGGTTTATGTTTCCACTTATGCTTATTTGCACACCAAGTTTTCAATACACATCATGATTGCTCATCATTCATCTTACATCTTGAAGTTGCTTTTAATTGCTATATGCTACATGTTTAATTGCTATCATATTTGTCTTTTTTCAGGATGTCGGATAAAGGAAAAGCTATAGCCACTACCTCCAAGAAAAGAAAACATTCTACACCCTCTATTCCCTCCATTTACAAGAATTATGCTAAGAATCCTTTGAATGACGAAGAAAAGAAAAATCAGTTACTACCTTCTACCGATCCAACCAAGTTTCCCAATCTTTACTGTGAGCTTCGCCTTTCCAAGTATCGGACGACGAAACTAAATACTGAGAAGAAGCTTGTCCTTCCCAATGATGTGAGATGATCAATTACTAGTCGGATCCTAGAGTTGGGTATGGACTTTGTTGACAGAGATTTGGGGGATATCAACATTTCTTGGGTTAAGGAATTCTATTGCAACTTCTTCCGTCCTACTCTGGATTCAGTTCAGTTGAGGGGTAGAGAGGTTATGATCACTGAGACTGCTATAGAGGAGGCATTGCAGTGCCAACATCTTCCTGATGGCACCTGCGCTCATCAGCAGGCTGAGATAGCTATTCACAGCATGACCTTTGACTATGAGGCGCTTAGGCACGTGATTGGTGTACCAGATGCTACTTGGGTCATGGATGCGAACAACACTAAGCCTAAAGGGATGCTCTTTGCTCATCTGACTAGAGAGGCCAAGACTTGGCAGATGATATTTGCCCACTATGTCTTACCCATCACTCACTTCTCTGAGATCCCTATGGAGATGCTACTTCTGATTGGGTGTGTTATGGAGGGGAATGAGGCCTATTTTCCTCGATTGATCTGGCAGTGTATGTGGCGAGCACATATTCATGGCCTACTTCCGTTCTCTACCTTGGTTACCAGTATGGCCGCCTTAGCTGAGGTCCCCTGGTCGGATGATGATGTGACACCACCACCCCCAGACGACGATGACAAGGAGGTTACTATTCCTTGGGGTGGTTGGGTGCACGAGAAGCCCCCGGATAGACGCCGATCTAGGGCTAGAGCAGTGGTAGGGACAGCCGGACCTCCAGTAGCTCTGTCCTCTTCTGCAGCAGCAGCTCCATCTTCTTCGACAGCCCCTTCTTCAGCACTTGAGCCGACTTACCTACTGGTCCAGCGTCTGTTTCAGTTTTTGGAGCGCGAAAAGCGCCATGTCAGGCACCGACTGGATCGGATGGATCAGGCACTCATCTCCCTTGGCGCTGAGTTACCTCCGCTTCCAGACTCTCCGGCCTCCGATGAGCAGGATCATCAGGAGGAGGATGTTGATGAGCCGACTCAGCAGGATGCACCTCCAGCTGCTCCTGACACCACAGAGATCCCATAGCCCCATGAGGAGCCGGTCCCACAGCCTCAAACAGAGTCAGCACCTACTGTTGTACCTTCTCCTTATCCTCCGGTTTAGCCTCGAGGACGATGCTTGATCTTAAGTGTGGGGAGGTAGCCGGTGGCACCTTTAGGAGACCGGTGAACACTTTAGTTATGCTGCCTAGTTATCTCATTTTGTATATACTTGATATTTTAGATATTATGCTTTTGGATATTTCTAGATGTTTTGGATGATAGATTTCATACTTTTGGTTGGATTTTTCTTTTTTTTTTAGTCACCCTTTTTGCATAAGAAATTGTTTTAAGTGAAAAAGGAAAAGGGTAAACTAAGGAAAATTTTTGAATTTTTCAATCACAACAATGCTTAGTCAAATATTGAGATTTTTCAAGAAATTTAATTATAGGGCACCAACCCAATTGATTGAAGAAAATTTTTGGTAAAACTTGCTTGAATTCTTACTTTGTGAAGCATGTATTGAATTAAGAACACAAGCTTGTGAGACTTGAGCCTATTGATGTGGTTACATTTTATAACCACTTATTTTCCATTCTTGTGTGAAATTGTTCTCTATCTATGATTGTGATCCTTGATTTGCTTGGTTCTATATGTCCATTTATTTCTTGTATTCATGCATTTGTATGATTGAGGCCATTATTTCATTAGCCCACTTACCCAAATAGCCTACCTTTTACTCTCCATTGTTAGCCAATTTTGAGCCTATGCTTAACTAACTTGTTCTCATTTTAGCACATTACAAGCCCAAGGCGGAAAACCAATGAAAGTCCTTGTTTGGAACTTTGATTAGCCTAAGCTAGTGAGAGTGTTTGTTATTCAAAGTTGGTGAGGCTTGGGAACATTGGATGGGATAAAAAGGGTAGTACACTTTCATATTTAGGAATTGGGAACATATTCATGTATTGATTGAATGTATAAGACCTTATGCAATTGATGTCCTTGCACAAAGTATAAAAAGAAAAGAAAAAGAAGGGAAAAATAAAATGAAAATGAAAAAAAAAAGAATATAGAAAAAATGAAAAGAGAAGAAAAATAATAAAAGGGGACAAATGCCCCAAAGTGAAGTCAATAAAAGGGAATCAATGCATAAGTGTTACGAATCAAGGAATAGAATGCATAAGTATGTAAGAAAAAGTGAAGAATGGGTAGTTAGAATAGTTTGAATTTGTATAGGTCATTATATAGGTTAGGTGGGAAAGTCTATGCTAATCCAATCCAAGATCCAAACTCTAGTCCACTCAACCATAAATGATCCTACCTTGACCCTAACCCCATTACAACCTAAACGAAAGACCTTATGATGAGTGTATGCATGCATTGAATGAGTGTTGATTGTTAGAAGAAAATCAATTTTTGGAAAGCATGATTAGAAGAGAATTGAGTGAATTAACCCTTAAACACTTGAGTGAATAGAGCGGATACACATCCGGTGAGGGTTCAAAAGTTCAACTACATGTGTTCACCCATATCATCTATATTCTTGCAAGCTTGAATTTCTCTTGATAAGTTTCAATACAATTGTGGTTTGGATTTGATCCCTATTGTTCTAGCTATTGTGCATATGCATGTCTCTTGGGAATTGATATGTTTGAACTAAGCATTTGCATTTAGATAGGACTCATATAGTTTAGTTGAATTCAATAAATGTCATACCCCTTAGTTCCTTCTTATTTTAGCATGAGGACATGCTAAGGTTTAAGTGTGGGGAGGTTGATAAACCCCATTTTTAGGGTTTATCTTGTATTAGATTTAGAGTATTTTGATGACCTTTTCTCGCATTTAGCCTATGAATTAGCATGGTTTTGTAATCTCTCCCGTATTTGTGCTTAAGTGTAAAAACATGCTTTTTAAGCCTTATTTTGATGAACTTTAATTCCTCTTTGATTCCATAAGATGCCTTGATGTGTTTGCTAGTAATTCCAGGATTGAAATAGGCTAGGCATGGCTCAAAGAGAGCAAGAAAGGAAGTATACAAGTGGAGAGAAGCATGAAAAGTTAAAGAAGTGAAATCAGCCGAGCACGCGCACGCGCACAAGGCGCCCGCGCGCACATTGCAGAATCGGCCAGGGACGCGCACGCGTACCGTGCGCGCATGCGTCGAAGTTCGCACATGACTTCATTAAAAGCAACACATGCCTGGCGATTTGGAAGGGTTTCTGAACCCATTTTGGCGCCAATCACTAATAGAAAGGAATAAAAGGATCAAGGATTGGAGGGGAAAGACAGGAGAAGTTAGACACAATTAGTGATAGATTTAGTTGAGATTAGTTTTAGAGAGAGAAGCTCTCACTTCTCTCTAGAATTAGGATTAGGTTTAGGTTAATCTCTCTTCTTAGATCTAGGTTTAATTCATGCCTTGATTCACTTCTCCTTTATCAAGTCTTAATCTTCTCTTCTTCCTCCTTCCAGTCATGTGCTTTAATAATTGTAATTCTTCATTTTGTTTTGGATAGATTGTTGTTCATTTGTTTTCTTCCAATAATGCAATTTGAGGTAATTCATGATAATTGTGATTTCCTTGATTTGTTGTTGTTAATTCTTTGCAATAATTGTTGTTAGATTTCATTCTTGTTGTTGATTTACGATGCTTTCCTTTTGTGCCTTCCAAGTGTTTGATGAAATGCTTGGTGGGATTTTAGTGTAGGTTTTGTTCCTCTTGGCCTAGATAGAGTAATTAGTGACTCTTGAGTTGTCTAATTCCTTTGTTGATCGATAATTAGAAGTTGCTAATTTATTTAGATGCCTCTAAAGCTAGTCTTTCCTTTAGGAGTTGATTAGGACTTGAGGAATCAAATTGATTCATCCACTTGACTTTCCTCCATGGTTAGAGGTTAACTAAGTGGGAGCAATGGATAATTTGTCATCACAATTGAGGAGGATAACTAGGATAGGACTTCTCGTTCTCATATCTTGCCAAGAGTTTTGTTAGTTGTTAGTTTATTCTCTTTGCCATTTATATTTCTTGTCCAAAATCTTAAAAACCCCAAATATAACTCACAACCAATAACAAGACACTTTATTGTAATTCCTAGGGAGAAGACCCGAGGTCCAATACTTCGGTTTATAAATTTTAGGGGTTTGTACTAGTGACAAACAACATTTTGTATGAAAAGATTATTGTTTGGTTTAGAAACTATACTTTACAACGAGATTTCATTAGTGAAATTCTAAACCGTCAAAAATTTAATCATCACCACCTCCCAAATCCTAATTCTCTATTGTTCTTTTATCTTTTTATTCTTTTTTCTTCATATTAATTTCTTTTATGTCTCTCACTGTTTGTAGTTCTTCTTTGCTTGAGGACAAGCAAACCTTTAAGTTTGGTGTTGACGCTTCGTTTATGGCTTTTCTGTCTAGCACCAAAGGGAGAAGAATGTTCTTCATGAAGTAATGAGATGACCACCAGCATAACTGAGGTGGTTGAGTTTCTTTCATTCTATTTCTCCTCATTCTTATTATGTTATCTTCTGTTTTCTGTTACTTTGATTGCTTGCATGATCTTTAGTAATATGATAAAAAAAAATTGTCTCATGTATTACTCACTATAGCTTGAATTCAAAAGAAAAAGAAGTGATGTATTGCATGAGAAATTGAGTTATATTTAAGAGTAATCTTATTTACTTAAATGTGGTAGTATTATCTGTGATTTTTGAATGCATGATATGAACAGTGCATATTTGAATTTGAATCAAGGGATGTTGATGTATAAGGAACAGGAATTTAGAGAATTATTATGACTTCTCTGAAATAAATAAAAGTTTAACCCTTGAAGCAAAAAAAAACAGCAAAAGAAAAAAATAATTAATAATAAAAGCAAGGTCCAAGGCTCTGAGCATCAATGACTAGGGAGGTCAGACATGATTAAAAGCTCAAAGAGTTGTTTCCCTAGTCATATGCTTGTGGTGTGATTGTGTCAAGTAATCCTTGAGACAGAACACTTAGAGTCGAGACCAAGTGCATTTAACAGAGTATGCCAAAGGCTTTGAGCACCACTGTCTGGGAGTAACTGAAAGAAAAATCAGAACTCAAATAGAGTTTCCCAGTTAAGTGCTTGTGGTGTTTCTGTGTCAAGTAACCCTTGAGACAAAATATTTAAAGTCATGGCTAGGCTCAAGGTGCAAAGCACCAAAGAAAAATAAATTAAAGTAAAATTTGCTGTGTACAAGGATTAAATTTGGTGCACGAATTTGTGATCCGCACAACTAACCAGCAAGTGCACTGGGTCGTCCAAGTAATACCTTACGTGAGTAAGGGTCGATCCCACGGAGATTATTGGTTTGAATAAAGCTATGTTTATCTTATTATTCTTAGTTAGGATATTAATTAAAATTATCAGTTGGAATTATTAGATTGGAGAAATAAAAGAGAATAAAAGCGTTACTTGTTGTGCAGTAATGAGAAATATGTTGGAGTTTTGGAGATGCTTTGTCCTCTGAACTTCAACTCTTCCTTGAAATCCTTTTCCACACGCAAGTTCCCTTCCATGGCAAGCTCTATGTAGGGTGTCACCGTTGTCAATGGCTACTTCCCATCCTCTCAGTGAAAACGTTCCTATGCTCTGTCACAGCACGGCTAATCATCTGTCGGTTCTCAATCAGGTTGGAATAGAATCCATTGATTCTTTTGCGTCTGTCACTAACGCCCGGCCTTCAGGAGTTTGAAGCTCGTCACAGTCATTCAATCCCAGAATCCTACTCGGAATACCACAGACAAGGTTTAGACTTTCCGGATTCTCATGAATGCCGCCATCAATCTGGCTTATACCACGAAGATTCTGAGTAATGAATCTAAGAGATACTCATTCAATCTGATGTAGAACGGAGGTGGTTGTCAGGCACACGTTCATGGATTGAGGAAGGTGATGAGTGTCATGGATCATCACCTTCTCCATAATTAAGCACGAATGAACATCTTAGATAAGAACAAGCGTGTTTGAATGGAAAATAAAGGAATTGTATTAATTCATCGAGACGCTGCAGAGCTCCTCACCCCCAACAATGGAGTTTAGAGACTCATGCCGTCAAAAAGTATGTAATTCAGATCTGAAAATGTCATGAGGTACAGAATAAGTCTCTAAAAGTTGTTTAAATAGTAAACTAGTAACCTAGGTTTACAGAAAATGAGTAAACTAAGATAATTGGTGCAGAAATCCACTTCTGGGGCCCACTTGGTGTGTGCTGGGGCTGAGACTAAAGCTATCCACGAACTGAGGCTTTTCTTGGAGTTGAACTCCAAGTTATAACGTGTTTTGGGCGTTCAACTCCGGATCATGACGTGTTTCTGGCGTTTAACTCCAGACAGCAGCATGTACTTGGCGTTCAATGCCAAGTTACGTCGTCTATCTTCATGCAAAGTATGGACTATTATATATTGCGGGAAAGCTCTGAATGTCTAATTTCCAACGCCGTTTAGAGCGCGCCAATTGGACTCCTGTAGCTCCAGAAAATCCATTTCGAGTGCAGGGAGGTCAGGATCCAACAGCATCAGCAGTCCTTTTTCAGCCTAACTCAGATTTTTGCTCAGCTCCCTCAATTTCAGCCAGAAAATACCTGAAATCACAGAAAAATACACAAACTCATAGTAAAGTCCAGAAATATGATTTTTGCCTAAAAACTAATAATATCTAACTAAAAACTAATTAAAACATGTTAAAATCTACATGAAATTACCCCCAAAAAGCGTATAAAATATCCGCTCATCACAACACCAAACATAAACTGTTGCTTGTCCTCAAGCAACTAGATAAATAAAAGAGGATAAAAAGAAATCAAGAAGCAATAATATCTCAGAGTTTTAAGTGAAGCTCAGATTCTAATTGGATGAGCGGGGCTAGTAGCTTTTTGCTTCTGAACAGTTTTGGCATCTCACTTTATCCTTTGAAATTCAGAATGATTGGCATCCATAGGAACTCAGAATTCAGATAGTATTATTGATTCTCCTAGTTTAATATGTTGATTCTTGAACACAGCTACTTTAAGAGTCTTGGCCGTGGCCCTAAGCACTTTGTTTTCCAGTATTACCACTGGATACATAAATGCCACAGACACATAACTGGGTGAACCTTTTCAGATTGTGACTCAGCTTTGCTAGAGTCCCCAATTAGAGGTGTCCAGAGTTCTTAAGCACACTCTTTTGCCTTGGATCACGACTTTAACCACTCAGTCTCAAGCTTTTCACTTGGACCTGCATGCCACAAGCACATGGTTAGGGACAGCTTGATTTAGCCGCTTAGGCCTGGATTTATTTCCTTGGGCCCTCCTATCCATTAATGCTCAAAGCCTTGGATCCTTTTTACCCTTGCCTTTTGGTTTTAAGGGCTATTGGCTTTTTCTGCTTGCTTTTTCATTCTCTCTTTTTTTTTTTTTGCAAATTTTTTTTTTCACTGCTTTTTCTTGCTTCAAGAATCAATTTCATGATTTTTCAGATCATCAATAACATTTCTCTTGTTCATCATTCATTCAGGAGCCAACAATTTTAACATTCATAAAATTCGATATCAAAAATATGCACTGTTCAAGCATTCATTCAGAAGACAAAAAGTATTGCCACCACATATAAATAATTAGAATTTTCCTTATTAAGAACTCGAAAAAATTAAATTGCCTCTTTATTCTAAAAATCTACTATTTTATTCATGTTTGATGATGATGAGAAAAATAAATTATAACTTAATTGAAAATAAAATCAAAATAGATATGCTAATTACTACTACTCCTATATAACTTCTAAGGTAGAATCCTATAATAATACTATCACAGAGTTAAAGCTAGAATTAGAACTTAACAACCTGTATTTTGGGAAGTGGATGTTCCTCTAGTCTGTGGGGTGCCTTCAAGAATTAATTTCTGATGCTTCAGCTCCCTTAAGTTCACATCCTTGCTCTTCCTGTTCCCTTAGGTGCAATGATCTTGATGAGTTTTAGCTCAGTGATCATGGCAAATCACACCAAACTTAGAAGTTTTCTTGTCCTCAAGCAAAATAAAGGATAGAAGAGGAATAGAGGGAGAGGCAATTTCGAAATCCAAAAGATATGATGAGTTGAAAAATATTTGAAAAAGATTTGGATTGGAAAAAGATTTGTGTTTATGAATTAAGATACATTTGATATTTTTGAGAAAGGGATTTTAGAAATTAGGGTTAAAATTTTTTGAATTGAAGGATGATATTTTGAAACATGTTTATGCAAGAAATCATGAATTGAAACATAAAAATTAGAAAATTTGTGAAGGAAAACGAATTTTACCTCCTCCCCACCATTCTGGCGTTAAACGCCCAACTGCTGCATGTTTTGGGCGTTTAACGCCCAGTTGATGCTTCTCCTGGGCGTTCAACGCCCAGTTGTTGCTTCTTTCTGGCGTTGAACGCCAGGAAGTCCTTTGTCACTGGGCGTTTTTCTAAACACCCAGGATGCTGTCAATCTGGCGTTAAACGCCCAGAAGGTGCTTCCTTCTGGCGTTCAACGCCCAGAAGATGCTCCTTTCTGGCGTTTAACGCCTGGATGGCTACCCTTACTGGCGTTGAACGCCCAGTGGGTGCTTCTTTTGGGCGTTCAACGCCCAAAACGTTTCTTACTGGCTTTTTCACGCCAGTGAGCTTCCAAATTCCCCTGTAACTCTGTGAATTCAATCAATTGCTTTTTTACCTTGAAGATACTTTGACATATACCTGTAAAAATCAACAAAAACAAATAAAATTAAATTTTGTGATTGGCTGGGTTGCCTCCCAACAAGCACTTCTTTATTGTCCTTAGCTGGACAGTGAGCTCTCATGGAGTCTCACAGATAATCAGAGCAAGGTAGGGACCTTCCAACATCAAATTTAGAGTTTGAATGTGGGGGTTCAACGCCAAACTTAGAGTTTGGTTGTGGCCTCCCAACACCAAACTTAGAGTTGGACTGTGGGGGCTTTGGTTGACTCTGCAGTGAGAGAAGCTTTTCATGCTTCTTCTCCATTGTTACAAAAGGAGAACCTTGTGTCATATAGTTTGCAATGTCTGCAAACCACAGAGCTTCCTGAACAGCAAACAATTGCTCATCCGGAAAGGTTTCAGAGATTTCAGTAGGAGGGAGGGATGCTCCTACTACTGGTTCTATCCGGGACAGGTGATCAGCTACTTGATTCTCTGTTCCTTTTCTGTCTCTTATTTCTATATCAAACTCTTGCAGAAGCAACACCCATCTTATGAGCCTGGGCTTTGAATCCTGCTTTGTGAGTAGATATTTAAGAGCAGCATGGTCAGTGTACACAATCACTTTTGATCCTACTAAGTAGGATCTAAACTTGTCAATGGCATAAACCACTGCAAGTAATTCTTTTTCTGTGGTTGTGTAATTTTTCTGGGCATCATTTAAAACACTGCTAGCATAATAAATGACATGCAGAAGCTTGTTATGCCTCTGTCCTAATACTGCACCAATGGTATGGTCACTGGCATTACACATTAGTTCAAAGGGTAATGTCCAGTCTGGTGCAGAAATAACTGGTGCTGTGACTAGCTTAGCTTTCAGGGTCTCAAACGCCTGCAGACACTTTGTGTCAAACACAAATGGCGTGTTAGCAGCTAGCAGATTGCTCAGAGGTTTTGCAATTTTTGAAAAATTCTTTATAAACCTCCTATAGAATCCTGCATGCCCCAGAAAGCTTCTGATTGCCTTAACATTGGCAGGTGGTGGTAATTTTTCAATTACTTCAACTTTAGCTTGATCCACCTCTATTCCCTTGTTTGAAATTTTATGCCCAAGGACAATCCCTTCAGTCACCATAAAAGTGACATTTTTCCCAGTTTAAAACTAGGTTGGTCTCTTGGCATCTTTTCAGAACAAGTGCTAAATGGTTAAGGCAGGAGCTGAATGAGTCTCCAAAGACTGAAAAGTCATCCATGAAGACTTCCAGAAACTTCTCTACGATATCAGAGAAGATAGAGAGCATGCACCTTTGAAAGGTTGCAGGTGCATTGCACAAGCCAAATGGCATCTTTCTGTATGCAAATACTCCAGATGGGCATGTGAATGCCGTTTTCTCTTGATCCTGGGGATCTACTACAATTTGATTATAACCTGAATATCCATCCAGGAAGTAGTAGTATTCATGACCTGCTAGTCTTTCTAGCATCTGGTCTATGAATGGTAAAGGAAAATGATCATTTCTGGTGGCTGTATTGAGCCTTCTATAATCAATACACATACGCCACCCTGTAACTGTTCTTGTAGGAACCAGTTCATTTTTTTCATTATGAACCACTGTCATGCCTCCCTTTTTAGGGACGACTTGGACAGGGCTTACCCAGGGGCTGTCAGAAATAGGATAAATAATCCCAGCCTCTAGTAATTTAGTGACCTCCTTCTGCACAACTTCCTTCATGGCTGGATTCAGCCACCTTTGTGGTTGGACCACTGGCTTGGCGTCACCCTCCAATAGGATCTTGTGCATGCATCTGGCTGGGCTAATGCCCTTAAGATCACTGATGGACCACCCAAGAGCTATCTTGTGTGTCCTTAGCACTTGAATTAGTGCTTCCTCTTCCTGTGGCTCTAAGGTAGAGCTTATGATTACAGGAAAGGTATCACCTTCTCCTAGAAATGCATATTTCAGGGATGGTGGTAATGGTTTGAGCTCAGGTTTGGGAGGCTTCTCCTCTTCTTGAGGAATTTTCAGAGGTTCTATTATTCTCTCTGATTCCTCCAAATCAGGCTGAACATCTTTAAAGATGTCTTCTAGCTCTGATTCGAGACTCTCAGCCATATTGACCTCTCTTACCAGAGAGTCAATGATATCAATACTCATGCAATCATCTGGGGTGTCTGGATATTGCATGGCTTTGGCAACATTCAACTTGAACTCCTCCTCATTGACTCTCAGGGTTATTTCACCTTTTTGGACGTCAATGAGGGTTCGGCCAGTTGCTAGGAAAGGTCTTCCTAGAATGAGAGTTGCACTCTTGTGCTCCTCCATTTCCAGCACCACAAAGTCAGTAGGAAAGGCAAATGGCCCAACCTTGACAATCATGTCCTCAATCACGCCTGATGGGTATTTAATGGAGCCATCAGCAAGTTGAAGACATATCCTAGTTGGTTTGATCTCTTCAGTTAAACCAAACTTTCTGATAGTAGATGCAGGTATTAGGTTGATACTTGCACCAATATCACATAAAGCTTGCTTGGTACAAGTACCCTCTAATGTGCATGGTATCATAAAGCTCCCAGGATCTTTAAGCTTCTCAGGTAAGCTTTTCAGAATGACTGCACTGCATTCTTCAGTGAGGTAAACTTTTTCAGTCTCCCTCCAATCCTTCTTATGACTTAAGATCTCTTTCATGAACTTAGTATAGGAGGGTATTTGCTCAAGTGCTTCTGCAAACGGAATCTTTATTTCAAGAGTCCTGAGATAGTCTGCAAAGTGGGCAAATTGCTTATCCTGTTCCGCTTGGCGGAGTTTTTGAGGATAAGGCATTTTGGCTTTGTATTCCTCAACCTTAGTTGCTGCAGGTTTATTACCTACAGAAGTGGGTTGGGAAGCCTTTTTAGAAGGGTTGTTATCAGCACTTGTATGTGACTGATCCCCCACTGGCATTTGAATGCCAGGGGTGGAAGCTGGAGTGGCGTTAGACGCCAACTCTTTATCTGTTACTGGCGTCTGAATGCCAGAACTGTGCTTCCTTTGGGCGTTCAACGCCGGATTCATGCTTGTTTCTGGCGTTGAACGCCAGGAATGAGCATGGTCTGGGCGTTCAGCGCCAGTATTATTCCTCTCTGGGCTCTGATTGTCTTCAGAGGGATTTTGAGCAGCCATTTGTTCATTTCTTGGCTTCCTGCTGCTTTGAAGTGAGCTATTTAATGTTTTCCCACTTCTTAATTGAGCTGCTTGGCATTCTTCTGTTATTTGTTTTGATAGTTGCTTTTCTGTTTGCTTTAAATGTACTTCCATATTCCTGTTAGCCATTCTTGTTTCTTGGAGTATTTCCTTGAATTCGGCTAGCTACTGGGTTAGAAAGTCCAGCTGCTGATTGAATTCATTAGCTTGATCTACTGGATTGAGTTCAGCAGTTATTGTTTTAGCTTCTTCTTTCATGGAAGATTCACTGTTTAGGTACGGATGCTGATTTCTGGCAACTGTATCAATAAGCTCTTGAGCTTCTTCAATTGTTTTTCTCATATATATAGATCCACCAGCTGAGTGGTCTAGAGAAATCTGAGCTTTTTCTGTAAGCCCATAGTAGAAGATGTCTAATTGCACCCACTCTGAAAACATTTCAGAGGGGCATTTTCTTAGCATCTCTCTGTATCTCTCCCAGGCATCATAAAGGGATTCATTATCTCCTTGTTTGAAGCCTTGGATGCTTAGTCGTAGCTGTGTCATCCGTTTTGGAGGGAAATAGTGATTCAGGAATTTTTCTGACAGTTGTTTCCATGTTTTTATGCTGTTCTTAGGCTGGTTATTTAACCATCTCTTAGCTTGATCTTTTACAGCAAATGGAAATAGTAATAATCTGTAGACATCCTGATCTACTTCCTTATCATGTACTGTGTCAGCAATTTGTAAAAATTGTGCCAGAAACTCTGTAGGTTCTTCCTGTGGAAGACCGGAATACTGGCAGTTTTGCTGCACCATGATAATGAGCTAAGGATTCAACTCAAAGCTACTAACTCCAATGGAGGGTATACAGATACTACTCCCATATGAAGTAGTAGTGGGGTTAGCATATGACCCCAGAGTCCTCCTGGACTGTTCATTTTCGCTTATGTCCATGTTGGAGTAAAGGGGTAATGTGGATTTAAATTTTTAGTTTATAAATAAAAATTTGAAATAAAATAAAAACCAAAATAAAAATAAGATAAAATAAGAAAATTAAAATAAAAAAGTAATAAGAATTTGAAAATATTTTATGAAGATTTTTGAAAAAGTGAGGAGAGAGAAAGTGGTTAGGCTATTTTTGAAAAAGATAAATTTTTTTTTAAAAAAAAAACTTAAAAAGATAAGAATTAAAAAATTTTAAAATTGAAATCTGAATTTTTATAAAAAATTTTCGAAAAAATAGTTCAAAATTAGTTAGAAAAGATATTTTTTTGAATTTTGAATTTTATGATGAAAGAGAAAAACACATAAAAGAAGGTGCCCAATTGCTAAGAACATAAACCCACGCTATAATCAACTGAGCTAAAAATGTAACGTATTTTAAAGATGTATTATCTTTATGGATAAAAGTATAATTTTTGAAAGTTAATGTTTTGAAAAAGCACAAGAAAAACAAGAAAAGACACAAAACAAGAAAAACTCAAGATCAAACAAGAAAAATAAACAAGAACGACTTGAAGATCAATGAAGAACAAAGAACACAAGTTCGAAAATTTTAATGAAAAATATAAAATATGCAATTGACACCAAACTTAGAACAAGACACTAAACTCACGAAAAAAAAAATTAAAATTTGATAAAGAAAAATAATATTTTTGGAAAAAAAATTTTTTTTTTTAAAAAAGGGATAATAAAAGATGCAATTCTAGTAAAAAAAAAGGATAAATTCTTCCTAATCTAAGCAACAAAATAAACCTTTAGTTGTTCAAACTCGAATAATCCCCGGCAACGGCGCCAAAAACTTGGTGCACGAATTTGTGATCCGCACAACTAACCAGCAAGTGCACTGGGTCGTCCAAGTAATACCTTACGTGAGTAAGGGTTGATCCCACGGAGATTATTGGTTTGAATCAAGCTATGTTTATCTTATTATTCTTAGTTAGGATATTAATTAAAATTATCAGTTGGAATTATTAGATTGGAGAAATAAAAGAGAATAAAAGCGTTACTTGTTGTGCAGTAATGAGAAATATGTTGGAGTTTTGGAGATGCTTTGTCGTCTGAACTTCAACTCTTCCTTGAAATCCTTTTCCACACGCAAGTTCCCTTCCATGGCAAGCTCTATGTAGGGTGTCACCGTTGTCAATGGCTACTTCCCATCCTCTCAGTGAAAACGTTCCTATGCTCTGTCACAGCACGGCTAATCATCTGTCGGTTCCCAATCAGGTTGGAATAGAATCCATTGATTCTTTTGCGTCTGTCACTAACGCCCAGCCTTCAGGAGTTTGAAGCTCGTCACAGTCATTCAATCCCAGAATCCTACTCGGAATACCACAGACAAGGTTTAGACTTTCCGGATTCTCATGAATGCCGCCATCAATCCGGCTTATACCACGAAGATTCTGAGTAATGAATCTAAGAGATACTCATTCAATCTGATGTAGAACGGAGGTGGTTGTCAGGCACACGTTCATGGATTGAGGAAGGTGATGAGTGTCACGGATCATCACCTTCTCCATAATTAAGCGCGAATGAACATCTTAGACAAGAACAAGCGTGTTTGAATGGAAAATAAAGGAATTGTATTAATTCATCGAGACGCTGCAGAGCTCCTCACCCCCAACAATGGAGTTTAGAGACTCATGCCGTCAAAAAGTATGTAATTCAGATCTGAAAATGTCATGAGGTACAGAATAAGTCTCTAAAAGTTGTTTAAATAGTAAACTAGTAACCTAGGTTTACAGAAAATGAGTAAACTAAGATAATTGGTGCAGAAATCCACTTCTGGGGCCCACTTGGTGTGTGCTAGGGCTGAGACTAAAGCTATCCACGAACTGAGGCTTTTCTTGGAGTTGAACTCCAAGTTATAACGTGTTTTGGGCGTTCAACTCCGGATCATGACGTGTTTCTGGCGTTTAACTCCAGACAGCAGCATGTACTTGGCGTTCAACGCCAGGTTACATCGTCTATCTTCGTGAAAAGTATGGACTATTATATATTGCGGGAAAGCTCTGAATGTCTAATTTCCAACGCCGTTTAGAGCGCGCCAATTGGACTCCTGTAGCTCCAGAAAATCCATTTCGAGTGCAGGGAGGTCAGGATCCAACAGCATCAGCAGTCCTTTTTCAGCCTAACTCAGATTTTTGCTCAGCTCCCTCAATTTCAGCCAGAAAATACCTGAAATCACAGAAAAATACACAAACTCATAGTAAAGTCCAGAAATATGATTTTTGCCTAAAAACTAATAATATCTAACTAAAAACTAATTAAAACATGCTAAAATCTACATGAAATTACCCCCAAAAAGCGTATAAAATATCCGCTCATCAAAATTAAAATGTAAAAAGATCAGAGAATTCATAATATTATCTGGATTCTAATTCTGAATGACAGTAACATTCTTCAGATTCAAAGGAGAGTGAGATGCCAAAACTATTCAGGATTGTAGTTATAAACCCCACTATAAGAAGAGACATAAGCTTAATTGAACTCTCATTCTCATGAAAATTCACATCCTAAGCCTATATTAGTTTTGGTTGCTTGAAGACAAGCAACAGTTCAAGTTTGGTGTTGTGATGCGTGAGCATCTTTCTTGTCTTTTAGTAGTGAATTTGCACTTAAATTGTTGAGTTTAATCAAGAATTAATTATCTTTTAGCCACTATGGATGCTACTTTGAGTCTTGTGCAATTCTGTTTATTTTAGGTAGCATTCAGCTGGATTTGATGGAGTTTCTGCAGCACAAGAATTGAAGGAGAAAACTAGCGAGGAGCGACGCGTGCGTGTACTTGACACGTGCGCGTGATTTGGAGCTTTTCATGGCGACGCGTGCGCGTGGCTGACGCGTACGCGTGAATTGAAGATTTGCATGGCGACGCGTGCGCATACCTGACGCGTACGCGTGACATGCGAAAAAGACTATCGACGCGTACGCGTGACTGACGCGTATGCGTGACATACGCCACGTGCAAAAAATGCTGGGGGTGATTTTTGGGCTGCTTTTGACCCAGTTTTTAGCCCATAAAAGACAGATCAGAGGTTGCAGAGTGAAGGAATCAAGTGGTCCCCATCCATCAATTGAAGACTTGCTGATTCCCATAATTAATTCTGATTTAAATTTAATTTTAAAATAGGAAAAGATATTTTTTAGTTTTAGAAAGTAGATTTTAAATTTATTAGGATTAGATATAAAAGGATTTGGAATTAGTTAACTTTTGAATCCATCAGATTGGAACTCAGTACATTTTACCTGAATCCTTATTTTCTCTCTGAACCATGAGCAACTAATCCTCAATTGTTAAGGTTAGGAGATCTGTCTATTTGTATGGATTGATTTTATTGCTTTTTCTATTTTAATTCATGTATGGATTTATAATTTTAGAATTGTTTTCGCTCTTTATCTTATGAATTTGGGTGGAACGGAAGTATGACCCTCTTTCTATTTGAGTTCTTGTATAACTTGGAAAAGCTCTTTACTTGAACAACAGCTTGAAAACACATCCTCCTAAATTTTAATTATCTGGACTTACCGGGATACCTGACATATAATCCATTTATTTTTGGGTAATTAGAGTTTTTGTGGCATATAAACTGGAATTTGATCATCACCCTCTAATTGGAATTAATTGACCAAGGAATTGGCAGTTGATGAATTTTAGGGGAGACTAGAAAGGTCTAAGGAATTAGGGTATAGTCACATATAGTTTTCCATAAATTAAATCTTACATGATTAAAATAAATTAATCAGAAAAATCAATCTGGAAAAATAGATATCTCTGAAGCCTTAAGTATTTTCTCCCATATTTTATTCTCAACTTAATTACTTGCTGCCTTCTGATAATTTGAAGTCACTTTTTAAACCTTTTGAACATCTCAAAACCATTTTCTTCTTGCCTTACTAAGTAAATCATTTAACCATTGTTTCTTAGTCCATCAATCCTCGTGGGATCGACCCTCACTCACCTGAGGTATTACTTGGTACGACCTGGTGCACTTGCCGGTTAGTTTGTGGGTTATAAATCCCACACCACACATCAAGCATAACTCCACTCCTATCAATGATGCTTTTTCATTTGATAGCTTGCATGCATTATCTAAAGTAGTTCCTTGGTATGCACCTGTGGCTAATTATCTAGTTAGTCATACCTTCCCTCCCAATTTTACTAAGCATCAGAGGGACAAGCTGATAAGCGAGTCCAAATATTATATTTGGGATGATCCATATTTATGGAGATATGGTGCTGACCAGGTAATTAGAAGGTGTGTGCCTCAATCAGAATTCCAGTCCATTTTAGAGGCTTGCCACTCCTCTAAGAGTGGTGGACATTTTGGCCCTCAAAGAACAGCTAGAAAAAATTTAGATTGTGGATTCTGGTGGCGCACTCTTTTTAAAGATGCTGCTGCCTTTTGTAAATCTTGTCCCCCATGCCAGAGGTTTGGTAATATATCCAGGAGGGATGAGATGCCCCAACAAATTATGTTGTTCTGTGAGATTTTTGATGTTTGGGGTATTGAGTTCATGGGTCCATTTCCAAACTCTAGCGGTTTTGTCTATATATTGTTAGCTGCAGATTAAGTTTCTAAATGGGTGGAAGTCATTCTCACCCGTACTAATGATGCTAGCACTGTTGTCTCTTTTGTTAGAAACCATATCATCTGTCACTTTGGATCACCACGAGCAATCGCGAGTGATCAAGGCACCCATTTTTATAACAGAAGATTGACCGCTCTACTGAAGAAGCATGGCAGTATTCACAACGTAGCAACTGTTTACTACCCGCAGACTAACAGACAAGTAGAGGTGTCTAACAAAGAGATAAAGCATATCTTGGAGAAGATAGTCAAGCCTCATAGGTAGGACTGGAGCACCAGGCTACAAGATGCGCTCTGGGCATATCGGACAGCGTACAAGACACCAATCGGGATGAACCCCTTCCGTTTAGTTTATGGAAAGGCCTGTCACCTCCCAGTAGAGGTAGAGCTCAAGGCATTATGGGTGGTAAGAGAAATCAACATGGGATTTGAGAGGGCCAGAGCTGAAAGGAAGATGCAACTAAAAGAATTAGAGAACCTTCGCCTAGAAGCATATGATAACTCCAGGCTATACAAAGAGAAGATGAAGGCTGTGAATGACAAGCACATTAAAAGGAGAGAGTTCAGACCATGGGAATTGGTTCTCCTTTACAACTCCAGACTGAGGCTTATGCCAGGCAAGCTGAGATCAAGATGGGAAGGTCCCTATAGAGTAGAGAAGGCAGAGCCATACGGAGTCTTTCACCTAAGTCATCCTTCAAGCTCCAAATTCATCAAGGTAAATGGACATCGCCTTAAGCTATATCATGGTGAGAAGATGAAGAAAAGCAAGGAGCTGGAGATCTTTCTCTTAGAGGATCCAACCACAACGGAAGACTGAGCTAGTGGACCGTCAAACTTAAAGACGTTAAAGAAAAGTGCTAGGTGGGAGACAACCCACCATGGTACGATCTTTCATTTTTAATTCTTAGATTTATTTTATTTTACGTTTCTCAGTAGCCATTCATAATTTTTGCATAATTAGCTGCATACTGCATCCTGCATACAAAAAAAAAACAAAAACAAAAACGTACACGACGCGCGAGTGTCGCTGATGCGTACGCGTCATCTGTGTGTGCGTGTAAAACAAGGATTGAACAGAAAGTTGCACAGGACTTGGCGCTGGAAGGGTGCATTGACCACAAACTGTCTCACGCGAACACGTCCATGACGCCTGCACATCATTTGAGAAATTGGCACCCCATGCGTACTGATGAGCGGATAATTTATACACTTTTTCTCATTGTTTTTAGGTAGTTTTAAGTAGGATCTAGCTACTTTTTGGGATGTTTTTATTAGTTTTTATGCAAAAATCATATTTCTGGACTTTACTATGAGTTTGTGTGTTTTTCTGTGATTTCAGATATTTTCTGGCTGAAATTGAGGGACCTGATGTGCGGAAAACGATCCGACACAAAACTCACCGGCAAGTGCACCGGGTCGCATCAAGTAATAAAAACTCACGGGAGTGAGGTCGATCCCACAGGGATTGAAGGATTGAGCAATTTTGGTTTAGTGGTTGATTTAGTCAAGCGAATCAAGATTTGGTTGAGTGATTTGTGATTTGCAGAAATTAAATTGCATTGAAAGTAAAGGGAATGTGTAAATTGCATGAAATTAAAGAGGGCAAGAAATTAAAGTGCTGAATCTTAAAGAACAAGAAATTAAATGGCTAAAACTTAGAATGCAAGGAATGTAGATTGCGGAATCTTAAAGTGCAAAGAATGTAAACGGCTGGAATTGTAAAGGGGATTGGGGATTGGATTTGCAGAATTTAAATAAGGAAAATTAAATTGCATCAAACAGAAGAGTAAAAGAGGGTTTGGGTTGAATCGGATCTGAAGCAAAACAAGTAAATGAACATGAAAAGCAAAAATAGAATGTAAACTTTGGAATCAGATCTCAGGACCCAGAGACTAGAAAACCAAGTCTAGATCTCAATGCCTTCCTAGATCCAACAAGAACAATTGCAAGGTAAATGTAAATTGCAAAGAAAGTAGATGAAGAGCAATTAACCGAAACTGAAATTCAATTAAGCAGTAAATAAACAGAGAGATCCAAGGATGAGATTGAAACAGAATTTCTTCAATTCTCCAACCCAAGATCCAAGACAACTGTAATTGAAATTGAAAGCAATAAAACTAAGAGGAAGAGAAATGTCTTCTCCTTCCCCGAGACTAAGAAATTAAAGATCACTCAATACCAAAGGCTCTCTGAAAACTATTCTAAAAACTAAAAGGGAAAGCTCCCTATAAGAACTAAAAAGAAAAGCTACCGAATAACTTGAATTCTATCCTATTTATACACTTTCTTCAAATGATCTTCAAGCCTTGAGTTGGGCCTTTGCTCTTGGTGGAATTGGGTTGAGAGAGGCCTTGGTTGATTGCTCTTGGAGTTTGGAGAGGAACCGAAGTGAACCAAGTGAACCGGGTTTGAATGTTGCAAAAGTTTGAGTAAAAGTTTGAGGCAAACTTTTACTCCAACTTTTCATATCAGCCTCCATGTTTTTGCTGATACCAACGTTGGTGCAAAAGTTAGGGGTCTAACTTTTGCTCCAACGTTGGCCTTCCTTAGTGCACTTATGGTGCCAACGTTAGCCCAAAAGTTAGAGGCTAACGTTGGCGCAAACTTTTGGTGGCCAAGGAGTGATTTTCATGCGCCAACGTTAGCCCAAAAGTTAGGGGCTAACGTTGGGGTGAACTTTTCACCCAAAAGTTTGTGCAAAAGTTTGAGGCTAACTTTTGGTCCAGCTTTTTGCTTCCTGGTTCATTTTCACTTATTCCAAAAGTTTGAGCTAAAGTTTGAGGCAAACTTTTGCTCAAACTTTTGTCCTCTTCCTCCTAGCCATTCCTTCTTGCTTCAACCTTTCTCCAAGCCTTCTTCACCTATCATTAATCAACCAAACACATCAAAGCTATGCTCAAAATCATGAGATATTCATTCTTTCACAATATGTAACAAATATAGCATAAAACCTCATGAAATTGCATTAATTCATTTATGGTTGATTCAATCAAAGGAAGCATGAAAATCTGCCCAAATTGGCTTGCTTAGACCTCAAGAAAGTGCATAATTCAAGTGAAAACAAAAGAAAAAGACTAGTGAAACTAGGCTAAGATGACTTGTCATCAGGACCTAAGCACAAATCTGATTCAGAGGCTGACAAAGGACTGCAGATGCTGTTGCATTCTGACCTCTACGCACTCGAAGTAAATTTTCTGGAGCTACAGAACTTCAAATGACGCGATCTCAATTGTGTTGGAAAGTAGACATCCAGGCCTTTCCAGAAATATATAATAATCTATAGTTTGCTCGAGTTTTCACGATGCAAACTGGCGTTCAAACGCCCCTTCTCTGCCCTGTTCTGAAGTCAAAACGCCATAACTGGCATAAAAGTTGGAGTTAAACATCCAAACTGGCATAAAAGCTGGCGTTTAACTCCAAGAGAAGTCTCTACACGTGTAAAGCTCAATTAGGGGTGTCAAAAATCCCCAGCAGGCGGGGATCCCTGCGGGGACCGCCCCAAATGGGGCCCCGATGGTGGGGAATTTTCCCCGTGGGGATGGGGATGGGGAGCAAAATTCCCCCGAGACAGGCGCGGGGACCCGAGCGGGGATCCCCGCCCCATCCCCGATAATTCCCCGAATTGTTAAACTTACTTAAATACTATTACTTTATTTCTAACATAGGGGGTATTTTAGTAATTTCACCCATTAAAAAACCTTAACCCTATATTCCCTTCTCACCTTTGTTGCTGCGCCCTCTCTAACTCTCTATTCCCATCCAAACCCCAACTCTCCAGACTCCAGTCACTCACTCACTCTCCACTTTGTTCAAACTTCAAAACCCTCACAGCTAGCCACCGGCCACTCTTGCGCCGTCACCCTAGCAGCTTCACCGCGTCGTTCTCTCTCCTCAGGCACGACGTCCTTCTCCTCTCCACTTCTGCGTCTGCGTGTTTGCTTCCATTCTCGTCACTGTATGTTAACATATTTGTCTCTATTGTTTTAACAGAGAACATGGAGATGTTTGTTGGAAGTTTTATGCTGACAATGAAAGAATATTTGATGTTAAAGACTTTGTGTTATTGCTTTCTTTATAATGGAAGTTGCATTTTAATATTTTATTTTATGGACTATGATTTGCTATGTTGTATTTCTGGACTTATAATCTTAGATAAGATATGTTTGTGTGTTTGTAATAATATTTTTTAGTTTGTTTTTTTGTTTTTTTTTGATATTTTTTACTATAATTTCCATATGAATGTTAAACATAAGGAGATGGGCCCAGAAGTGGATTTCTGCATCATTCACCTATTTCTGTAAACCCTAGTAGCTAGTTTCATTATAAATAGGACCTTTCACTATTGTATTTTGATCTTTTGATCATCTTTTGATCTCTTGATCAAGTTTTGGGGAGGCTGGCCTCACGGCCATGCCTGGACCTTGTTCTTATGTATTTTCGACGGTGGAGTTTCTACACACCATAGATTAAGGGTGTGGAGCTCTGCTGTTCCTCGAGTATTAATGCAATTACTACTATTTTCTATTCAATTCAGCTTATTCTTGTTCTAAGATATTCGCTGCACTTCAACATGATGAATGTGATGATCCATGACACTCATCATCATTCTCACTTATGAACGCATGCCTGACAACCACTTCCGTTCTACTTAAGATTGAGCGTGTATCTCTTGGATTCCTGGTCCACGACGCATGGTTGCCTCGCCTGACAACCGAGCCTTCCATTCTGTGAGATCAGAGTCTTCGTGGTATAAGCTAGAATTATTGGCGGCCATTCCTAAGATCCGAAAAGTCTAAACCTTGTCTGTGGTATTCCGAGTAGGATCTGGGAAGGGATGACTGTGACGAGCTTCAAACTCGCGAGTGTTGGGCGTAGTGACAGACGCAAAAGGATAGTAAATCCTATTCCAACATGATCGAGAACCGACAGCTGATTAGCCATGTGGGAAACCGTAGAGGACCTTTTTCACTGAGAGGATGGGAGGTAGCCATTGACGCCGGTGAAACCCAACATACAGCTTGCCATGGAAATAAGTATGAAGGATTGGATGAAGGCAGTAGGAAAGCAGAGATTCAACAGGAACAAAGCATCTCTATGCACTTATCTAAAATTCTCACCAATGAATTCATAAGTATCTCTATCTTCTCCTTATGTTTCATATATCTTTTTAATCATTAAAACTCCATAACCATTTGAATCCGCCTGACTAAGATTTACAAGGTGAGCATAGCTTGCTTCAAGCCGACAATCTCCATGGGATCGACCCTTACTCACGTAAGGTATTACTTGGACGACCCAGTGCACTTGCTGGTTAGTTGTGCGGAGTTGTGACAAAGTGTGATTCACGTTTGAGAGCACCAAGTCTTTGGCACCATTGTTGATGATTACAATTTCGTGCACCACGTACGCGTCAATGACACGCACACGTGACCTTGCGAATTCGACGTAAAAGGTGTATTGGCCGAAAGTTGGGCTGGCTTGGTGCTAGAACTGTGCCCAAGGCACAAATTGCATCACGCGTACGTGTTCCTGACGCTTGCGCGTCATTTTCAAACTATATGCTTCCACGTGTGCGCGTGCTTGACGCGCACGCGTCATATGACATTTTGGCACATATCCCAAAACAATCAGAGGGTTGTGCGAGCGCCACGATGCCCTCGCGCTAGTAGCACAAACACGGTCACGCGAACGCATGACTGACGCTTACGCGTCGCATACCTCTCTGTGCAACCCACGCGAACGTGTGGACCACGCGTGCGCGTCGTTTGCGCAACACCACCAGATCCCTGCACCACCTCTTTTCATATCTTTTATTTTCTAATCCTAATTTCTTCTTCCTTATTTCTTCTTCTATCTTCTTCTTCTTCTCTCTATCTTTTCTATCTTCTTCTTCTTCCCCTCTTACTTCTTTTTCATCCCCCATCCTCTATTACTTCTCTCTTTATCACATTCTTCTCAAGGTTCTCTCTTTCTATTTTCTTTTTCTTCTTCTTTTATTTTATTTATCTTTGTATTATTTTACTTGGTGCTATAAACCTATTTGGGTAACTACTTTCTTCTAATTTCTTGTGATTATTATTATGGAGTTGTTTGACAATTAATATTAATTATTTTTGGGATGCTTGCATGTTCCAATTTAATTCTTTCCCTATCATGTTAAACATGCATACTAAGTGTTTGTGAAAAAGCCCGTATGGCATTGTGCATTCTTAAATATTCTATTCTTCTACTCTAGTGCCTGTTTTTCACAAAATTCTTATATTATTTTATTAATTAATTATAATTGTCAATACAAACATGATTGTTCGTTTGTTACGAGTGATAATACATTTTTCGTAATTAATGCTTGATCTATGCTACTCATGCCTTTTCAGGCATGCCAATAAACATCTTGCATTTAATTGCCTTCATTTTTCTTGCTATATTTTCATTGATGTCCTAATTATATGAAGTCGCGACTATGTGTTAACGACATCCTTCTTTACCTTGGCAAGATTATCACTTGTACTGTCCTCTTCCTTGCTCCAACCCTTGGACTTACATGTACCTTTCTTCTTTTCTTTCAGGATGGCCACCGAGAAGGAAAAAGAGAAAGCCGCTACCAAACCACCGGCAAGGAGGGGAACAAAAAGAGCATTGGCGGAAGAATCGCCCTCAACATCAGTTAAGCCTTCAACAAAGCGGGTCAATAGGATCATTAAGGTTAAGGAAATCGAGAAAGCCTTTCCAGCAAGGGACACTGCGCGATTCACTAACCGCTACTGTGAGCAGATGTTCCCCATTCTGACGGCAAGGAACTACAACAATGAACACCTTCTTATCCTCCCTGCTAACATTGTTGATCTGGTAGAGCCCCGCATGGACAGAAGACAGTGGGGTTTCTTACAGAAGCAGCCACGGCATGTCAATCTTTCATAGGTAGTCGAATTCTACTCCAAATTTCATACCCTGCAATCCATATATGTCTGTCAGAAGCAAGTCCCCATCTCCGAAAGGGCCATTCAGCAAGCTTTGGATCTTCCCCCTGTTCCAGAAGGATTGGACGCATTTCAGGATGCCTCAATCCAGCGCCAGAGATACCAATTTGACTAGGACGCATTTCTGATAGCATTACTTGGCAGCACCTGGATCTATGGTTACCATCGATCCCGACCTAAGAGCATATTGACTTCAGAACTTACCTCGGAGGCTCGAGTGTGGGCACAGATTATGTCCCACTATGTCTTTTCGAGCACTCACGAGTCTGATGCATGGAAACTTGTCTCTCAACAAATTTCCCTTCGGCAAGTATACCGAATTGTCGTCAAGTAAAACTTGTCTCTTAACATGGGTGTGTCTCACCTTCGAGAGCGTTAGTGACACTCACCTTTGTCACTAACGCTCCAAATGCCCAAATTCTCTACGTTAGAACTCACGTTAACTAAGTTAACGTGGCTCTTAATGTAGTACTGATGCCATCTTCCAACGTTAGTGACAAAAGTGAGTGTCACTAACGTTGGCTCTTTGATCTCAACTCCACGTTAACTTTCACGTTAATAGTCTTAACGTGAAAGTTAACGTAGGCAATGCTAGTTGGTCCAACGTTAGTGACAAAAGTGAGTGTCACTAATGTTGGCTTTTGTTTTCCTCTTCCACGTTAGAGTTCACGTTAACTAAGTTAACGTGACTCATAACGTGGATCATTGCCAAGTTTTCCAACGTTAGTGGTGTTCACTTTTACCACTAACGTTGGAGAAAAACATTATTGGTGTTCACGTTTTCTCTTAACGTTGGAGTTCACTTTTGCTTCTACGTTGACTACCACGTTAACTTAGTTAACGTGGCAAGTAACGTGAGCTATTGATGGCTTCGCAGGCGTTATTGGTGATCACTTTTCTCATTAACGTTGCAAGCTTTTTACCATTCCACGTTAGTATTCACGTTAACTAGGTTAACGTGAGTACTAACGTGGTTCTTCCTTGCTTCATTTGCCCTGAAATCAAGCAATTAAAGTGCATCAAAGCTCTAGCCAAAGTCATGAGATTATGCATCATCAATTTATCATGCAATTCTAGCAAAATTCTCATGAAATCATGCAAAGTTCACACTAGTTGCTTGAATCAAGTGTGAGTGTATTTTCATCCAAAACTTGTCTTATTCACTAAGAAAATGCATGAAACTACCTTAAAACAGTAAAGAAAAGGTCAGTGAGAGGGCGACTCTTTATGATAAGCTTTCAGCCAACACTCCCAAACCAGTTGGTTTAAGGTGCTAGGTGTTAAGACACCCCTAAGGACTTACTTCCTCAAGTCTCTTTCCCTCATACATACACACCACAGGCACGTAGTTTGTTATTTTTCCTTTCTTGAGACCTTGGTGTCCAGCACCTCTTTGGGTTACTAAGTGTTCTGTAGCAAAGGTTACTCTTGATAGTGGACTTTCAGCTAATAATCCCGGATTAGTTAATCCAAGTTACCAAGTGATAAGGCACCCCTAAGAGCTTATTCATCCAAGTATATCCCTTGTACATAAACACCACAGACACATGCCTTAATTTTGAAACCCTTGGTGCCTAGCATTATTTCTTATTGTGTTTCTTTCATTTTCACTTTTATTGCTCTTCCTCTTTTCTTATTGGGATCTTATTGTTTAGTTAGTCTCAAAGGGTGTGTCTCAAACACAGGACTCAGGATAGATAGTTGCTTTCTTTCCTTATTTGATGAACCAACTTAGCTTACTAATCATCCTACCACAAACATTCAGAATGTACTTCATAAAATAACTCAACTCTTGTTCTTTTCATAACATTTTCTTTTTGATTAACTTAAAGAGACAAGCATACATATAAGAAAGATGAAAGTGAACAATCAAGACATTAAGCTAGCACATTTAGATGTGAATAAAGAGGAACAAGTAAAAAATGCAGGTTTTATTCAATCATTTTTCACTTAGAGTTCTGCAGTTCGAGATGGTTTGAAACAACCTCATGATATCTTCCCTGGTATTCTCGTCCTAGTATTTGCATCCCTGTCTGTTTCCTTGGATGATGGGGTATGCTCAATCCCTGAGATTGATTGAATTCCTGCAATACTATTGAAAGTTGCTTGTTCTCCAAGCATTTGGAAAAGGGTTAGCATGCATGTGTGCTTGTGAGCTTCAGAACTTAACTTGGTGTGTGAACACCAAACTTAGTTCTTTGCTTACTTGACAAGTTGGATGCATGTAAGAACCTTGTGTGCTTTTTTTTAAGAAACAACTATGAGCTAAAAAGATAATCTATATTTTAGATGTTAAGCCTCTGTCAAGTAAGTTCTCTAATTGCTAGAGGAATGCTTCATCACTAAGGGTTGCAATGCACTCTTCAGCTGGAGTTTTGGTGGAACACCAAACTTAGAGCCCTATATTCACCCTTGAATTGTTTTTGGTGTGTAACACCAAACTTAGCTCCTCACACTATAGAGAATCCAACTTAAAATTTTTATTGAAAGACTTATGAAAAGAGAATTACCTCAGGTTGGGTTGCCTCCCAACAAAGCGCTTTTTTTAGCATCGCTAGCTCGATGATTCTTTCCTTAGTTGAGGTTATACTTCTGTTTGTGGGTCTCCCCCATGCTGTCCAAGTAGTGTTTGAGTCTTTGTCCATTCACAGTGAATCTTCTCTTTGAGCTTTCTTCCATTATTTCTATGTGTCCATAAGGTGAGACTTTTGTGACTAGAAAGGGTCCCGACCATCTTGAATTAAGTTTCGCAGGAAAGAGTTTCAGTCTAGAGTTGTAGAGAAGCACATGTTGCCCTTCTTCGAAACTTCTGGGTACCAAATTGAGATCATGTCTCCTTTTTGTTTTTTCTTTATAGATCTTGGTATTTTCATAGGCTTGAGATCTAAATTCTTCCAATTCTTGAAGCTGCAGGACCCTTTTTTCACCAGCAGTAGTGCTATCTAGGTTCAGTGTTTTAAGGGCCCAGGAGGCCTTGTGCTCCAGCTCTAATGGCAAGTGACAAGCCTTACCATACACCAGTTGATATGGGGACATCCAAATTGGTGTTTTGAAGGCTGTCCTGTATGCCCAAAGAGCATCATCTAGCTTCTTCACCCAGTCCTTTCTTGATATCCCCACAGTCTTTTCCAGAATCCTTTTCAACTCTCGGTTAGATATCTCTGTTTGCCCACTTGTTTGGGGATGATAAGGTGTGGCAACCTTATGCTTCACCCTATATCGCAGGAGTAGGACTTCCAATGGTCTATTGCAGAAATGGCTCCCTCTGTCACTGATGAGGGCTCGTGGGACTCCAAACCTGGTGAAGATATTCCTTCGAAAAAAGTTTATGACTACCTTGTTGTCATTAGTTGTGGTCGCCACTGCCTCCACCCACTTAGATACATAGTTTACTGCCACCAAGATAAACTTGTTGAATATGAGGGAGGGAATGGTCCCATGAAATCGATTTCCCATACATCAAACATTTCAAGCTCTAGAATGTATTGCTGTGGTATCTTATTTCTCTTGGGCAGGTTGCCAGCCCTTTGGCATTCGCTGCAGCTTCTCACTAATTCCTTAGCATCTTTGAAGATAGTGGGCCAGAAGAACCCACATTGCAACACCTTTGCGGCAGTTCTTTCTCCTCCAAAGTGACCTCCATAACTAGCACTATGGCAACTCCACAGGACCCTTCGTCCTTCTTCTTCTGAGATGCACCTCCTAAGGATTCCATTTGAGCATTTCTTAAAGAGATAGGGTTCATCCCAAATGAAATACTTGGCATCATTGATGAGTTTTCTTCTTTGAAATTTGTTGATTCCAGGGGGTAAGTCACTGGCTGCTTTAAAATTGGCAATATCCACAAACCATGGTGCTTTATGAATCATCATTAGCTGCTCATCTGGGAAGAATTCATTTATACTTGTATCGTAGGCATCATCCTTCTCACACGGGATTCTGGATAGATGGTCTGCCACTTTGTTCTCCACACTCTTTTTGTCTCTAATTTCAATGTTGAACTCCTGTAACAATAAGATCCATCTGATTAGTCTTGGTTTTGACTCTTGTTTGACAAATAGATATTTGAGTGCTGTGTGATCAATGAAAACAATAACTTTAGAGCCAATAAGATATGATCTAAATTTGTTAAATACAAAAACTATTGCCAGCAACTCCTTTTCGGTAGTGGTATAATTCCTTTGAGTATCATTAAGGACCTTGCTGGCATAGTATATGACATGCACCAAATTTTCTTTTCTCTGCTCTAACACTACCCCAACTCTAAAATCAGATGCATCACACATCAGTTCAAATGGTAAATTCCAATCAGGTGGGGTGATGATAGGAGCTGAGGATAGCCTCTTTTTCAAGTTTTCAAATGCTAGCATGCATTTCTCATAAAAAAATAAATGGTGTATCAGACATCAGGAGATTGCTTAAGGGCTTGGCTATCTTTGAAAAATCTTTAATAAACCTTCTGTAGAAGCCAGCATGTCCCAAAAAGCTCCTAATTGCCTTGACATCACTTGGTAGAGGTAACTTTTCAATTAGCTCCACCTTAGCTCTGTCTACCTCAATGCCTTGATTAGAAACTTTATGGCCAAGAACTATTCCATCTGTCACCATGAAATGACATTTTTCCCAGTTCAAAACTAAATTGGTTTCTTGACATCTTTTCAATACAAAGGCAAGACGGTTTAGGCAATTAGGGAAGGAATCTCCAAATACTGAGAAGTCATCCATGAAAACTTCAATGAACTTCTCTATCATATCTGAAAAGATGGAGAGCATGCAGGTTGAAAAGTTACGGGTGCATTACATAGCCCAAATGGCATGCGCCTGTAGGCAAACACTCCATATGGGCAGGTGAATGACGTTTTCTCTTGGTCTCTTGGATCAACCACTATTTGGTTATATCCTGAATAACCATCTAGAAAACAATAATATGCATGTCCCGCAAGTCTTTCCAACATTTGATCCATGAAGGGAAGTGGGAAATGATCTTTCTTGTGGCTTCATTGAACTTCCTGTAGTCAATACACATTCTCTAGCCTGTGATGGTTCTTGTAGGGATTAGCTCATTCCTTTCGTTGGGCACCACGGTGATTCCTCCTTTCTTAGGAACTACTTGAACTGGACTGACCCATTGACGTTAGAATTTTTTCCAGTAAAGAATGTCATAAAAACAGTCGTGTTGTAGATATAGTCTCTAAACCGACAAAAATCCCTTCGTACAATATTTTGGGTGTCACAAGTAACAAACCCCTTTTGAAATTGTTAACCGAGTATTCAAACCTCGGGTCGTCTTCTCAAGGAACTGCGAGGAAGTATGTTCTTATTATTGGTTATAAGGTGAGAAGCAAGTGATTTAAATGACAAGTAAAGTAAATGGCAATTAAAAATAAATAAATAATTGTAAAACAACTTTTGGCAAGATAAGAGAATTTAGAGGTCTAACTTAGTTATCTCTCTCAACTATAATAAAAGTTGAATCTAAACTCCACTTGGTCAACCTTTACCAGGGCAAAGGAAAGTCAAGGGACTAATTAAATTGACCTTTGAATCCTAATTATTTCCTAAGAAAAGGTTGGGATTATTTAGGTTCAGCTCAATTAGCAAGATAACGATTATTAATTACGTTGAGTTCAATAACTGTTGAGTTACTGAATTATTAATCAGAACCAAAAGGGAAAAAAGTAAAATTGCTGGAATAAATAAAAATATTCTTAGATGGGAAGCAATGGCAACTTAATTCAAAGAGAATAATTATAAACTGAAAATACCTCAATTATCATTAAATAAAAATGTCATCAACAGCCAATTAGGCAACATCAATCAAACATAATAAAGGCTTCAGAGTAATCAAAATATAAAAGAGAAATTAAATAGTAAAAAGGAATATTAAACCTGGGATCGAGAGTCACTCTAGAAAGCTAAGAGAAGTCCTAAATCCTAATTTCTAAAAACACTACATAAATCCTAAGAGAGAGAGAGAGGAGAGAACCTCTCTCTCCAAAACTACATTTAAAACATGAAAAGTAAATTATGAGAGGCATGATTATGAATGGATGCATTCCCCCACTTTATAGCCTCTAATCTGTGTTCTCTGTGCCGAAGACTGGGTCAGAAACAGCCCAGAAATCACTTCCAGCGCTTTCTGGTCCGTACAGGTCGAGGAAAAGTGACGCGGCCGCGTCGTCCACGCGACCGCGCGGATTGGGTGTTGGCCAGGTCACGCGTCCGCGTGACCCACGCGTTCGCATCGCCTGACGTCGGGGAAACTATGAGAAATTATATATCAAATCGAAGCTCCGGACGTTAGCTTTCCAACGCAACTGAAACCGCGTCGTTTGGACCTCTGTAGCTAAAGTTATAGCTGTTTGAGTGCGAAGAGGTCAGGCTGGACAGCTTAGCAGTTTCTCCAACTTCTTGCATTCCTTTCACTTTTGCATGCTTCCTTTCCATCCTCTGAGCCATTCCTGCCTTATAATATCTGAAAACACTTAACACACATATCAAGGCATCTAATGGTAATAAGAGAGGATTAATAATAAGCAAATATAAGATCAAAGAAGCATGTTTTCAATCATAGCATAAAATCAGGAAGGAAAATGTAAAACATGCGAATTGCATGAATAAGTGAGTAAAGAGTTGATAAAAACCACTCAATTGAGCACAAGATAAACCATAAAATAGTGGTTTATCACCCATTGCCTATCTGAAATTGGATATATTACTCCTCCCTGCCACAATTTTATAACTTCTTTCTGCACTACTTCCTTCATTGCTGGATTTAACCTTCTTTGGGGCTGAATGGATGGTTTGGCACCTTCTTCCAGGAGTATCTTATACATGCATATGGCTGAACTGATTCCTTTCAAGTCAGCAAGTGTCCATCCAATGGCATTCTTATACTTTCGTAAGACTTGAAGCAACTCTTCCTCTTGTTCTTGGCTGAGGGCTGAATTTATGATCACTGGATAACTTTTATTTTCTCCCAAGTATGCATACTTGAGAGTGGTTGGTAGTGCTTTAAGCTCCATTTTGGGCACTTCTTTTCTTTCCTCCTTTTCTTCTAGCATGCCTTGAACATGTATTTCAGCAGCTACAGCTTCGTCGCTTGCTGCTAATTCTTCTTCTGTTGATGCTTCAAGTTCTTCTTCAAGAGTTTCTTGTACCAGAGCTTCTACAGAGTCCAACCTCATACATTCTCCCAATGAGTTGTGTGGGTAACTCATGGCCTTAAACACATTGAATGTAATTTTCTCCTCGTGTAATCTAAGGACAAGTTCACCCTTTTGGACATCAATAATGGCTCCGGCAGTGGCTAAAAATGGTCTTCCCAGGATGATGGAAGTCTTAGCTCCTTCCTCCATGTCTGATACCAGGAAATCTGCTGGAAAGATGAAGTCTCCCACCTTCACCAACAAATCTTCTACTATCCCATGGGAAAATTTGAATGATCTGTCTGCTAGTTGCAAGGTCATTCTTGTTGGTTTGGCTTCCTCAATCTTCATTTTTTTCATCATTGCTAGAGACATTAGATTTATGCTGGCTCTTAGATCACATAAAGCCTTTTCCACAGTGATTTCCCCAATGATACAAGGGATTTGGAAACTCCTAGGATCCTTCAATTTCTGGGGCAATTTGTGTTGGATGATGGCGCTGCATTCTTCCGTGAGCACCACGGTCTCATTATTCTTCCAGCTTCTCTTTTTGGTCATCAATTCCTTCAAGAACTTGGCATAGAGTGGCATTTGCTCTATTGCTTCAGCAAAGGGTATGTTTATTTGTAGTTTCTTGAAGATTTCCAAGAATCTTGAGAATTAGTTGTCCTCTCCCTTCTTCTTTAATTGTAGTTGCTGGGGGTATGGAGCCTTTGAGAAGCATGGTTTGAGTGCTTCTCCTTCTTGATATGGCTTAGGGTTTGAGGGTTGAGCTTCCTCAAGTCCTTTGTTTTCTTCATCCAATTTCTTCTCTGGTGGTTTCTTGTGGGTCTCCTTCAATTCCTTCCCACTTCTGAGGGTGATGGCTTGACATTCCTCCTTTGGTATTGAGTTAATATTGCTGCAATTGTTATGTCCAGGGGCTTGCTTGAATAAAAATTCAATCTGTGTTCCTAGTTTCTTGATGGCAGCATCTTGATTTTGCATGTTGGATTGCACTTCTTCCTGGAAAGCTTTACTATCTTTAATTTCCTTGCATAGATTTTCAAGTAGAGCCTCAATCGTTGATAATCTCTCCGTGGTTATTGATGATGGGTTAAGATTAGGTGGTTGAGAAGGTTGGTTAGATGGATGTTGGTAGGATCTCTGTGAGGTGTGTTGATGAGTTGCATTGTTGTTGGAGTTGAGGTTGTGGTGTCTCTGATCTTGCCCTTGGTCTTGTTGGTTTCCCCATCCAAAGTTAGGGTGATTTCTCCATCCAGAGTTGTAAGTTTTGGAGTATGGATCATGGACTTGTCTAGGTGAGTTTCCAATATAGTTAGCTTGCTCCCAGTTACCTTCTTCTCCTATGTTCGCTCCTTCTTGAGCTGATGATGAAGTGATGGCTGCTGCAACTTGGTTCTCCTCCACCTTCTTGGTAAGATCTGCTAGCTGCTTGGTGATCATCTTATTTTGAGCTAACAATGCATCCATGTGGTTCAACTCTATTACTCCTCTGGTGTTACTTCTTTCGGAGGCAAAGAAGTAGTCATTTTCAGCAACTGTTTCAATGACATCTATGGCTTCTTCAATGGTTTTCTTCTTGTTTAGAGAGCCTCCTGATGAATGATCCACAGCCTTCTTTGACTCATAGGAAAGACCTTCATAGAAGATGTGAAGTTGAACCCATTCATTGAACATATCTGGTGGGCATCTTCTTGTTAGGTCTTTGAACCTCTCCCATGCTTCATAAAGAGTCTCACCATCTTGTTGCCTAAAAGTTTGCACCTCAGCTCTCAGCCTGTTGATCCTTTGAGGAGGGTAAAATCTTGCCAAAAACTTGTTCACCACATCTTCCCAATTCGTTAAGCTCTCCTTTGGGAAGGATTCAAGCCATTTGGATGCCTTGTCCCTGAGTGAAAAAGGGAACAAGAGAAACCTATAGACATCTGGATGGACTCCATTGGACTTCACAGTGTCACAAATTCTCAGGAAGGTGGTTAGATGTTGACTGGGGTCTTCTTGAGCACTTCCTCCAAATGAACAATTGTTCTGAACAAGAGTGATGAGCTGGGGTTTTAGTTCAAAATTGTTGGCATGTATGGTGGGCTTCTGAATGCTACTTCCACAATTTCCTGGATTAGGATTGATATAGGAGCCTAGAACTCTCCATTCTTGCCCAGCACGGTTTGCATGTTCTCTAGCATGGTTGTGAGCTTCTTCTTCATGACTGTTCTCCAAATTTTCTTCCATATTGGGTTCAAAGTATTCTTCCTCTTCCTCAGCACCAATAATTCTTTTCCCTCTTGCTTCCCTTCTTAGTCTCCAAAAGGTCCTTTCAGGTTCTGAATCAAAGGATCTTAAAACTCCTTCTCTTCTCCCTGTCATACAACAGACAGATTGCACAACAATACATAAAATGAAGAAACTATTCTTGTTAGAGTAATTGTTAGTGTGAGTGATGCAACTTATCAAACAGTTAGTGGATTAGTGAGCAGAATTGTAATTATCAAAGAAAGAAAGAATGAAAAATAAAGAGGGTGAAGGGGTGAGGAAGAAATTAAAACAAACTAAAAGAAATTGACTGAATCAAATAAACAAAAAGAAAAATGCTCAATCTAGTGATCTTCAAACTTACTCATTGTTGATTCAAAATCAATCCCCGGCAACGGCGCCATAAACGTGATGCATGGAAACTTGTCTCTCAACAAATTTTCCTTCGGCAATTATACCGAATTATCGTCAAGTAAAACTCACAATAGAGTGAGGTCGAATCCCACAAGGATTGATTGGTCAAGCAACTTTAGTTAGAAGAATATGCTAGTTGAGTGATGAGCGGATAATTTGTACCCTTTTTGGCATTGTTTTTAGTATGTTTTTAGTATCTTTTAGTTAGTTTTTATTATATTTTTATTAGTTTTTAGTTAAAATTCACTTTTCTGAACTTTACTATGAGTTTGTGTGTTTTTCTGTGATTTCAGGTATTTTCTGGCTGAAATTGAGGGATCTGAGCAAAAATCTGATCCAGAGACTCAAAAGGACTGCAGATGCTGTTGGACTCTGACCTCCCTGCACTCGAAGTGGATTTTCTGGAGCTACAGAAGCCCAATTGGCGCGCTCTCAACAACGTTGGAAAGTAGACATCCTGGGCTTTCCAGCAATATATGATAGTCCATACTTTGCCCAAGATTTGATAGCCCAAACCGGCGTTCAAAGTCACCTACAGAAATTCCAGCGTTAAACGCCCAAACTGGCACCAAAGCTGGCGTTTAACTCCAAGAGGAGTCTCTACACGAAAAATGCTTCATTTGCTCAGCCCAAGCACACACCAAGTGCGCCCGGAAGTAGATTTTTATGTCATTTACTCATCTCTGTACACCCTAGGCTACTAGTTCTCTATATATAGGACCTTTTACTATTGTATCTTCATCTTTTGATCATGCTTTGATGATTAAACCCTCTTTGGGGGAGGCTGGCCATTCGGCCATGCCTAGACCTTGTTCTTATGTATTTTCAACGGTGGAGTTTCTACACACCATAGATTAAGGTGTGGAGCTATGCTGTACCTCGAGTATTAATGCAATTACTATTGTTCTTCTATTCAATTCCGCTTGTTCTTTGTCCAAGATATCACTTGTTCTTCAACTTGATGAATGTGATGATCCGTGACACTCATCATCATTCTCACTTATGAACAAGGTGACTGACAACCACTTTTGTTCTACAAGCAATCAAGGCTCTAGTGAATATCTCTTGGATTCCTGATACACGATGCATGGTTGATCGCCTGACAACCGAGTGCTCGCCTGACAAACGAGCCAGCCATTCCGTGAGATCAGAGTCTTCGTGGTATAGGCAAGAACTGATGGCGGCATTCAAGAGAATCCGGAAGGTCTAAACCTTGTCTGTGGTATTCTGAGTAGGATTCAATGATTGAATGACTGTGACGTGCTTCAAACTCCTAGCAGGCGGGGCGTTAGTGACAGACGCAAAAGAATCAATGGATTATATTCCGGCCTGACCGAGAACCGACAGCTGATTAGCCATATGCTGTGACAGAGCATAGGAACATTTTCACTGAGAGGATGGGAGGTAGCCACTGACAACGGTGAAACCCTACATGAGCTTGTCATGGAAAGGAGTAAGAAGGATTGGATGAAGACAATAGGAAAGCAGAGAGACGGAAGGGAAGGCATCTTCATACGCTTATCTGAAGTTCCTACCAATGAATTACATAAGTACCTCTATCTTTATCTTTATGCTTTATTCGTATATCACTATACCCACTTGAGTCTGCCTGACTAAGATTTACAAGGTGACCATAGCTTGCTTCATACCAACAATCTCCGTGGGATCAACCCTTACTCACGTAAGGTATTACTTGGACGACCCAGTGCACTTGCTGGTTAGTTGTGCAAAGTTGTGTAGTGATCACAATTTCGCGCACCAAGTTTTTGGCACCGTTGCCGGGGATTGTTTTGTGTATGGACAACTGACGATTCATCTTGTTGCTTAGATTAGGTATTTTTTTTCTTCAGAGTTCTTAAGAATGAATTCTAGTGTTTCATGATGATCTGTTGAAGTCTGGCTGGCTGTAAAGCCATGTCTAATCTTATTGGACCGAGGTTTCAACCTATCATCACAAGAGCTTGTTGATTTCTATCAATCTTGCTATTGGAGCAATGATCTGCTAAGGCTTGGCTGGCCATTGGCCATGTCTAGTGTTTTGGACCGAAGCTTTCTTTGAAAGCTTGGCTGGCTGTGAAGCCATGTCTAATTCCTGAACCGGAGTCTTAGACTAACACTGCAATGATTCCTGGAATCCAAATTGAGAATTTTGAAACTTTTATTTTCTATTTCCATACAATTTTCGAAAAAAGCACAAAAAAATTTCAAAATCATAAAAACCAAAAATATTTTATGTTTCTTGTTTAAGTCTAGTGTATAATTTTAAGTTTGGTGTCTTGCATGCATTGTTTATTTGATCTTGGTTCTATTTTCAAGTCAATAGTACAGGGAACTGAAGATTCAGAACATGCAGCAGAGGAATTACAAAGAAAAAGCTGGGCGTTCAAAACGCCCAGTGAAGAAGGACAGACTAGCGTTTAAACGCCAGCCAAGATACCTGGTTGGGCGTTTAACGCCCAAAAAGGTAGCATTTTGGGCGTTAAACGCCAGAATGGATACCATTCTGGGCGTTTAACGCCAGGATGGCACAAGGGGGAGAATTTTGTTTTCAAATCAATTTTTTTTCAAGTTTTCAAAGTTTTTCAAAATCAAATCTTTTTCAAATCATATCTTTTCAATCAAATGTTTTCAAAATCAATTTCTTTCCTTTTTCAAAGATACTTGCTAACAATTAATGATTTGATTAAACATTTCACGTATGTTGCCTTTTCTGTTGAGAAAGGTTTAATGTTTGAATCATATCTTTTCTTGTTAGCCAAGTTATTAATTTTTAAAATCAAATCTTTTTAAAATTGTTTTCAAATCATATCTTCTCAATCACATTTTTTTTAAAACCAATCATATCTTCTTAACCTCATCTTTTTCAAAATAGCTTTCAATCAAATCTTTTTGACTTCTAATTTCAAAATATTTTTCAAAAATCACTTGATTTCTTTCCCACTCTTATTTTCGAAAATTAATTAGTGTTTTTCAAAATGTTTTCAATTTCTTTAACTTAATTTTCGAAAATTCTCTTCCCCTCTTCCCACATCCTTCTATTTATGGAGTACCACTCCTTCTCAATGCACAATTCGAACTCTCTCTGATTAAGTTCGAATTCTTCTACCTCCTTTTTCTATTCTTCTGTTCTTCTGACACCTCAAGGAATCTCTATACTGTGACATAGAGGATTCCACATTTTCTTGTTCTCTTCTCTTTCATATGAGCAGGAGCAGAGACAAAGGCATTCTTGTTGAAGCTGACCCTGAACCTGAGAGGACCTTGAAGCGAAAGCTAAGAGAAGCTAAGGCACAATTCTCTATAGAGGACCTAACCGAATTCTTCAAAGAAGAAGAAGACATGGCAGCCGAAAACAACAACAATGCAAACAATGCAAGGAAGGTGCTGGGTGACTTTACTGCACCTACTCCCGACTTTTATGGGAGAAGCATCTCTATCCCTGCCATTGGAGCAAACAACTTTGAGCTTAAGCCTCAATTAGTTTCTCTAATGCAACAGAATTGCAAGTTCCATGGACTTCCATTGGAAGATCCTCATCAGTTTTTAGCTGAGTTCTTGCAAATCTGTGACACAGTCAAGACTAATGGGTTGACCCTGAGGTCTACAGACTGATGCTATTCCCTTTTGCTGTAAGAGACAGAGCTAGAATATGGTTGGACTCTCAACCTAAAGAAAGCCTGCACTCTTGGGAAAAGCTAGTCAATGCCTTCTTGGCAAAGTTCTTTCCACCTCAAAAATTGAGTAAGCTTAGAGTGGAAGTCCAAACCTTCAGACAGAAGGATGGAGAATCCTTCTATGAAGCTTGGGAAAGATACAAATTGATCAGAAAATGTCCATCTGACATACTTTCTGAATGGAGCATCATAGGTATTTTCTATGATGGTCTCTCTGAACTATCCAAGATGTCTTTGGATAGCTCTGCTGGAGGATCTCTTCATTTGAAGAAGACGCCTACAGAAGCTCAAGAGCTAATTGAAATGGTTGCAAATAACCAATTCATGTACACTTCTGAAAGGAATCCTATGAACAATGGGACAAATCAGAAGAAAGGAGTTCTTGAGATTGATGCTTTGAATGCCATTCTGGCTCAGAACAAGATATTGACTCAACAAGTCAATTTGATTTCTCAAAGTCTGTCTGGAATGCAAAGTGCACCAAGCAGTACTAAGGATGCTTCATCTAAAGAAGAAGCCTATGATCCTGAGAACCCTTCAATGGAAGAGGTGAATTACCTAGGAGAACCCTATGGAAACACCTATAATTCTTCATGGAGAAATCACCCAAATTTCTCATGGAAGAATCAAGAGAGACCTCAACAAGGTTTCAACAACAATAATGGTGGAAGAAACAGGTTTAGCAATGGCAAGCCTTTTCCATCATCTTCTCAACAACAGACAGAGAGCTCTAAGCAGAACACCTCTGACTTAGCAACCATGGTCTCTGATCTAATCAAAACCACTCAAAGTTTCATGACTGAAACACGGTCCTCCATTAAGAATTTGGAGGCACAAGTGGGACAGCTGAGCAAGAAAGTTACTGAACTCCCTCCTAGTACTCTCCCAAGCAATACAGAAAAAAATCCAAAAGGAGAATGCAAGGCCATCAACATGGCCAAATTTGGAGAGGAAGGAGAGGAAGTGAACGCCACTGAGGAAGACCTTAGTGGGCGTGCACTGACCTCCAAAGAGTTCCCCAATGAGGAACCATGGGAATCTGAGGCTCAAAATGAGACCATAGAGATTCCATTGGACTTACTTCTGCCTTTCATGAGCTCTGATGAGTATTCTTCCTCTGAAGAGGATGAGTATGTCACTGAAGAGCAAGTTGCTAAATACCTTGGAGCAATCATGAAGCTAAATGACAAGTTATTTGGAAATGAGACTTGGGAGGATGAACCTCCTTTGCTCACCAAAGAACTGGATGACTTGTCTAGGCAGAAATTACCTCAAAAGAGACAAGATCCTGGGAAGTTTTTAATACCTTGTACCATAGGCAACATGACCTTCAAGAAGGCTCTGTGTGACTTAGGGTCAAGTGTAAACCTCATGCCTCTCTCTGTAATGGAGAAGCTAGGGATCTTTGAGGTGCAAGCTGCAAGAATCTCACTGGAGATGGCAGACAACTCAAGAAAACAAGCTCATGGACTTGTAGAGGATGTTTTGGTGAAAATTGAAAACCATTACATCCCTGCGGATTTCATAGTCCTAGAGACTGGGAAGTGCATGGATGAAACCATCATCCTTGGCAGACCCTTCCTGGCCACAGCAAAGGCTGTGATTGATGTTGATAGAGGAGAGTTGATCATTCAAGTGAATGAAGAATCCTTGGTGTTTAAGGCTCAAGGATATCCCTCTGTCACCATGGAGAGGAAGCATGAAGAGCTTCTCTCAATTCAGAGTCAAACAGAGCCCCCACAGTCAAACTCTAAGTTTGGTGTTGGGAGGTGATGAGCGGATAATTTATACACTTTTTGGCATTGTTTTTAGTATGTTTTTGGTATGATCTAGTTAGTTTTTAATATATTTTTATTAGTTTTTAGTTAAAATTCACTTTTCTGGACTTTACTATGAGTTTGTGTGTTTTTCTGTGATTTCAGGTATTTTCTGGCTGAAATTGAGGGACCTGAGCAAAAATCTGATTCAGAGACTGAAAAGGACTGCAGATGCTGTTGGATTCTGACCTCCCTGCACTCGAAGTGAATTTTCTGGAGCTACAGAAGCCCGATTGGCGCGCTCTCAACGGCGTTGGAAAGTAGACATCCTGGGCTTTCCAGCAATATATGATAGTCCATACTTTGCCCAAGATTTGATGGCCCAAACCGGCGTTCAAAGTCACCTCAAGAAATCCCAGCGTTAAACGCTGGAACTGGCACCCAAATGGGAGTTAAACGCCCAAACTGGCATAAAAGCTGGCGTTTAACTCCAAGAAGAGTCTCTACACGAAAATGCTTCATTGCTCAGCCCAAGCACATACCAAGTGGGCCCGGAAGTGGATTTTTATGTCATTTACTCATATTTGTACACCCTAGGCTACTAGTTTTCTATAAGTAGGACCTTTTACTATTGTATTGATATATCGGGGTAGCTATCTTCGTGTTTTATGCTATCTTAGATCATTGGGAGGCTGGCCATTCGGCCATGCCTAGACCTTATGCTTATGTATTTTCAACGGTGGAGTTTCTATACACCATAGATTAAGGTGTGGAGCTCTGCTGTACCTCGAGTATTAATGCAATTACTATTGTTCTTCCATTCAATTCCGCTTGTTCTTTGTCCAAGATATCGCTTGTTCTCCAACTTGATGAATGTGATGATCCGTGACACTCATCATCATTCTCACTCATGAACAAGGTGACTGACAACCACTCTTGTTCTACAAGCAATCAAAGCTCTAGTGAATATCTCTTGGATTCCTGATAACACGATGCATGGTTGATCGTCTGACAACCGAGTGCTCGCCTGACAAACGAGCCAGCCATTCCGTGAGATCAGAGTCTTCGTGGTATAGGCGAGAACTGATGGCGGCATTCAAGAGAATCCGGAAGGTCTAACCTTGTCTGTGGTATTCTGAGTAGGATTCAATGATTGAATGACTGTGACGTGCTTCAAACTCCTGAAGGCGGGGCGTTAGTGACAGACGCAAAAGAATCACTGGATTCTATTCCGGCCTGATTGAGAACCGACAGATGGATAGCCGTGCCGTGACAGGGTGCGTTGAACATTTCCAATGAGAGGATGGGAGGTAGCCACTGACAACGGTGAAACCCTTGCATAAGCTTGCCATGGAAAGGAGTAAGAAGGATTGGATGAAGACTGTAGGAAAGCAGAGAGACGGAAGGGAAGGCATCTTTATACACTTATCTGAAGTTCCTACCAATGAATTACATAAGTATATCTATCCTTATCTTTTATGCTATTTTCGTTCATCACCATATACATCTGAGTCTGCCTGACTAAGATTTACAAGATGACCATAGCTTGCTTCAATACTAACAATCTCCGTGGGATCGACCCTTACTCACGTAAGGTATTACTTGGACGACCCAGTGCACTTGCTGGTTAGTTGTGCGAAGTTGTGTAATGCCATGGAATTGAACTACCAAGTTCTTGGAGTTCATGACCGGGGATTATGAGAGTTGTGAAAAAGTAATTGTTCACAATTTCGCGCACCAAGTTTTTGGCGCCGTTGCCGGGGATTGTTCAAGTCTTGAGCAAGCTTTTGGTAACAATGCCGGGATTGTTCAGTTTGGACAACTGAAGGTTCATCTTGTTGCTTAGATTAGGTATTTATTTTTTTCGAAATTCTTGAAGATGAATTCTAGAGTTTCATGATGATTTGTTGAAGTCTGGCTGGCTGAGAAGCCATGTCTAATCTTATTGGACCGAGGTTTCAACTTATCATCACAAGAGCTTGTTGATTTTTATCAACCTTGCTTTTGGAGCAATGATCTGCTAAGGCTTGGCTGGCCTCTGGCCATGTCTAGTGTTTTGGACCGAAGCTTTCTTTGAAAGCTTGGCTGGCTGTGAAGCCATGTCTAATTCCTGGACCGGAGTCTTAGACTAGCATTGCACTGATTCCTGGAATTCTCATTAAGAATTTTGATATCTTTTTCCACTTAATTTTCGAAAAACACAAAAAAAATAAAAAAATTTTATAAAAACCAAAAATATTTTATGTTTCTTGTATGAGACACTAGTCTCATCTTAAGTTTGGAGTCAATTGCTGATACGTAAAAATTTAGATTTCACGTACAACCGGCAAGTATACCGGGTCGCATCAAGTAATAAGACTCACTAGGAGTGAGGTCGATCCCACGAGGATTGGTAGATCAAGCAACTTTAGTTAAATGGTAGATTTAGTCAAGCGAACATAGTTTTGATTTCATGAGCATTTTGATTTTTGAACATAATTGCAAGAATTTAAATGGCAAAGAATGTAAAGAACTAGAAGAATGAAATAAAGTGAAAGGAAATAACGGAAACTTAAATTGCAAGAAACTTAAATGACATCAAAAGTAAATTGCAGGAAAATAGAGTGCTGAATTCTAAAGAGCAAAAGAGTAAATAGCAAGAAATAAAGAAACAGAATGTAAATGACAAGAATAATAAATTGCAAGAATGTAGAAAGGAATTGGGCAATGGGTATTCAAACACTAAGAGCAAAAGAAATGAGAATTAATAATAGAGAGGATCATTAGGGATCAGAGATGCAAGTTTTCATGAATTGATGTTAGTCAAATCCTTCTTAATCATGGGTATAGATCCATGGCAAGTGGGTAATTGAATCCCAATCTCTTGGTGATTCAATTTCTCTCAACGTAACCAATTGCCACTCTCGTGATCTAATTGTTCATGAGAAGAGATGGAGCTTCAATCTAATCCAGCCACACAATTCCCATAATCTCAACCAAGGAGAGTTACATCTCACATACTAACCAAGGTGTATTGATTAAAGGAATCATGAAAGGATGAACTCTAAACTGAATTATGTGGCTCCTTCCTCAAATTCACCACATAATTCATATAGATTAACCCCTCTCTCGATGGTGGTTGAATCTTTGAAGAACAAGAGTTCCCTCTTTAGATCAACCACTAGAATTGAGGAGGAGAAGATGAGTTCACCAATCCATTCCAACAAGCAGAGCTCTTCCCCCTAATGAAGGTGGGGTTTAGTGAGTCATAGCTCCAATTTCAACCATAATTGCCATCAACAAAAATTAAACTAAGAGTAAAGAAAGAAGAAGAAGAATAAGGAAATGCTTAAAGCTTAAGAAAATGAAGAAGAGAAGTTCCAAGAAGAACCAAAAATGCTCTCCGGGTATCCTCCCGGAAGTGCTAAAAGAGTTCTCAAAATAAAGTGCTAAGAGTCTCAAATTCTAAGTGTCAAAAGTCCCCCCAAAGTACAAACTCAATCTCTATTTATACTAGTCCCAAAACTCTTTCAAAGATCTTGAATTGGGTTGGAAATATGGGCTTCCTCTTTGTTGAATTCTTGGCTCAATTGGAAGAAGTGTTGCTAGGCTTGGAAAGGAAGAGTTCATTCATCATGCTTCTGGCCCAATGGTTTGGCGTTTTTGTCAATAACGCTGGCCTTAATGCACGTTGGCAACGTGCATCACAATTTCCTGGGAGTGAACTTTCAGACTTGGGCGTTGCTAGCCCAAGTTGTTGCTAACAACTTGCTTTTCCTCTTCTTGGCTCTACTTTCATGCTAAATGTAGCCCAGAATTTGAGTGTCAACCTTCTGCTTTAATATGGACTATTATACATCATTGGAAAGCTCTTGATGTCTATTTTCTAATGCCACTGGAATCACCTCAATTGGACTTTCCTAGCTCAAGTTATGCTTCCTCAAAGAAGGTAAGGTCAAGCTGCCAAGTTGTTGCCAAAAACGCACCTTCACTCCCAAGTTGGCAACGTGCCCGTGCCTAACCTCCCAAGGCAGGGACTTGGGGCTGGCGTTGTTGCAAAACACGCCCCCTTGCTAGCACGTTGGCAACGTGCTCGTGCCCCCCTCCAGGGCTCATCTCTAGCCTTCTTGAATTTCAACTTCATGTTCTTGTTTTTAGGGCCTAAAGATGACTCTGGTTTGGCTTCAATTTTGTGCTCCACCATAGACTATTATATATGGTTGGAAAGCTCTGAATGTTAGCTTTCCAACGCAACTGGAAGCACTCAATTTGGATCTCTGTAGCTCAAGATATCTTCCATTGAAGAGGACATGGTCAGGCTGCCTTGTTGGAGTTGTTGTGGATAACGCCCCTATATTCCAAGTTAGCAACGTGCTCTTCACCATCCAAAGCTTCCTGGCGTTGTTACCAAACACGCCAATGCTTTCTTGAGTTGGCAACGTGCTCGATGCTCTTTCCTAGTTCAAGACATTGCTTCCCACGTTGCCATTGAACACGCCCATAGAAGCTGGCGTTGGCAACGTGCTCGAGCCTTCTTCAAGGCTCTAAACATTGCTTCCCACGTTGGCAACGTGGCTGGCAAGGCTTCCTGGCGTTGGCAATGTGGTTGGCAAGGCTTCCTGGCATTGGCAACGTGGTTGGCAAGGCTTCCTGGCGTTGGCAACGTGGTTGGCACCAAGACTTGGCTGGCAGCACGTCCTGGCGTTGGCAACTTGGCTGGCAGCACATCCTGGCGTTGGCAACTTGGCTGGCAGCACATCCTGGCGTTGGCAACTTGGCTGGCAGCACATCCTGGCGTTGGCAACTTGGCTGGCACCCAAGACTTGGTGCCTAGCCAAGCAACCATTTCTGGCGTTGCCAAGGAACACGCCAATGAGAGTGGCGTTGGCAACGTGCTCGAGGTTGTTTCCTATGGTGCCAAAGTTGCTTGGCGTTGCCTTGAATAACGCCTATGGTTCTTGGCGTTGGCAACGCCCTCGAGCTCCTCTTCAAAGCTTCATTCATGTGCTTGGCGTTGCCTTGGATAACGCCAGTGAAGTAGCACGTTGGCAACGTGCTCGAGCTTCCTGGCTGGGCAAAGTTCCTTGTTTGTGTGGCGTTGCCTAGGAACACGCCTATGGTTCCTGGCGTTGGCAACGCCCTCGAAGCTCCTTCATGGCCCAAGTTCCTTGCTTGTGTGCGTTGTCCATAATAACTCACTCCTTTCTCAAAGTTGGCAACGCCAACTTCTCTTCCAAGGCTGCCTGGCGTTACCTTCAACAACGCAGCCTATTCTTCAAGTTGGCAACGCCAACTTTGCTTCTCCAGGGCTGCCTGGCGTTGCCATGAACAACGCCCACTATCTCCAAGTTGGCAACCCCAACTTCTTCTTGCAAGGCGGCCTGGCGTTGCCATGAACAACGCCCACTATCTCCAAGTTGGCAACGCCAACTTCTTCTTGCCCAGCTTGCATCATTCTTGCTTCCATGCTTCCTTGTTTCATCACCTATCATCAACAAGGGAAGTAGCTTCAAAGTCTTACCAATTCATGCAATAAATTTCATGAGATTCATTCATACTCATTCATATATGCATTCCTTAAATCATTTGCATGAATTTGGCTAGAATCACATGTTCCTTGGTATTCTCATGCATGGAGACAAAACTCATAAAAGGACTTGTTTATTTAGAGAAAATGAGTGAAAGTAAGCTAAAACCAACTAAACTAACTAACTAATATAGCAAATATGCACTTGCATCACAACACCAAACTTAAAGTGTTGCTTGTCCTCAAGCAAAATATAAAGGACTTTGTCACAAGAATCTAAGATGTAAGACTTGAATGTTTTTCCAGAGAAGAATTTTTTCATTGAACATGTCATCCTCATTTGTGTGGTCCTTGATTTATTGTAAATGAACATGGCTATTCAATTTTTCAATTAAAATGCTTGCTTCAATACTAAATTGGTTAACTTCACTAGACTTCCTTTTTCTATACCGTAGCACATGATCCTTGAACCATTTTTTCGCTTCTTTTTTTTTTCTTTCTCTTTTTTTTTTCAATTAAGCTCGAGATCTTGTCTTAAGGCGGCTCTTTAGCATAAGCTTTCAATCAACAATCCCAAACCAGTTGGTTCAAGTTGTTAAGTGTTGAGACACTCTTAAAGATTTACTAACTCAAGCCTCTCTCCTTAACACATTCAATCACAGGCATATAACATTGAAATTTTTGTTTGGATAGTGGTGTCCAGCACCTCTTTGGGTTGCTAAATGTTCTGTTATGGAGCTACTCTTGATTGTGAGTTTTCAATCGATAATCCCGAGTTAGTTAACTCAAGTTATCGGGTGATGAAGCACCCCTCGGATTTACTAGCCCAAGTATGTCTCCTAACATCAATCACCACAGACACATATCCAAACTTTGTCATTGATGCCTAGCCTTTCATTCTTTATCTTCTGTTTTCTTTATTGTCAAGGTTATTTGTGCTATTACTGATAAAGTCTTTGTGATCCTTAACCAAACTAGTTTTGTATAAGCAGGCATTCTTTTGAGTTCATTGAGCCTTGATTCTTTCACAATAAATGCATGTATGCTAGCACTTTTCTCATGGGACAACATGATTCTTTTTAAGCTAGAATTCTCTCTGTTCTTGCTCAAACTACATCTTTTATTCCATTGACATGTAAAAGTACTTAAGACAAGCAACCATTCCAAATCTGTGAGTGGTGATGCATGGAATGGGCAACATAAAAGATAATGCTTCAAAAAGAAAATGCATCCTAGAAGGTATACCATATTTCAGACATACATCTTCTTTATTTAATAAAACATAAAGAAAAACAAAGGAACTTCACCACCTTTAGTCTTCATGTCCCTTTTCCTTTGCTTGATTCTCCTTGCTTTCCTTTGCCCTTTGGATCTTCTTTCTTTTTCTTCCTCAACTCTCCTTGTTGTTTTGTTGTTGTTGTATCCCCCTTTGGATCTTCTTTCTTTTTCCTTCTTAGCTCTCCTTGTTGCTTTGTTGTTGAATCCCCCTCTTCTCTTTGCCAAATTTCTGAGCTTATCATTGTCTCCTTTAGCCTCTGTTGATTAAATCTCACCCTTGCAAGTTCCTGCTCTTCAAATATCTTGCGAGCTTCATTAAAGGTTTTAATTTGTGGGTTGAGTAATGGGGGTGTGGAACAGAGGTAACTGAGCTTTTCTTGGGTGCATATATCATAGTCAAGTCTGTCTTTATGCCTGGCTTCCCTGAACATTCTGCTTTCATTGAAATCTTTGTGAAATGTATCATGTCTAGCATCCAACCTATGGAGAAGCTCCCTTTGCTGAGCTTGCTCTTTCCTTAGTTGAGCTTGTTCTTGTATTACTTTCTCCATGGCTTTTCCATGTTCCATAGTTGAATTGTTGATGGCTTCCTGCATCTTGGCATATTGTTCTTGTTGTAGTTCCATCATGTGTGTTTGGTATTCATTTTGTTGGTCCATCCATTGAATTTGAACCCCTCTTTGTTGATCCATCAATTGCCAAAGGTCCCTTTGTTGCTGAGCTTGTTCCTCTTGGCTTCTTTGAATTTGTGAATATTGCCCAGAAATTCCTTCCAAGGCTGCTTGGAGTTGGTTCATGTTTAAAGTATGGGGTTCTTCCATTTCTTGAGGCTCCTCCTCTTGTCTTACTTCTTTCCTTTTCTTCCTTCTTGCTAAAGGTTGCCTTTCCAATTGGGTTGTGGTGATGAACTCCAACCTTTCTCGGGTAAGAGGTTTTCCAACAGAGACCACATCAGTTTCTCCAAATTCTTCCAGAGGCACTCCAGCTTCTTCACATAGGCGCAGAATAGTACTGGGATATCCTAGCCAGCTGTCCTGTTTGACTTTTTGAGCTATGTCAATGATATTCTTGGCTATAATGTCTCCAACATAGATTTCCCCTCCTTTCATTATACAATGGATCATTATTGCTCTATTCACGGTTACCTCAGAATTATTTGAAGTGGAGATCAATGACCTCCTCACTATGTCATGCCATCCTTTTGCTTGAGGTATGAGATCACCTCTCCGAAGTTTGAGTGGTTGTCCATGTGAATCCAACACCCAATCCGTGCCTATTCTGCATAAGTCACTCACCACATCCACATATCTTGGGTCATTTTCAACCCTTTCTTCATAGCTAGCTCGTTTGAACTGTTTTGCCTTGACCTTTAGCACCCTGTTGATGGTGTCCGGGCTAAAATCAACAGTCACACCTCTTACATAACTCATGTATGGTTCTTCATCATCATATTCTCTTATCACATTAGTGTAGAACTCATGGATGAGAAGCATGCTCACTTCTTGAGGTTGGTCACAGAGAAGCTCCCATCCCCTTTTTCTGATTATTTTTTGTATCTCAGGGTATTCATCTTTTCTTAGCTTGAAAGGTAACTCCGGAACAACTTCTTTGCTTGACATCCAACTAAAGATCCGCTCATTGTGTTTGGATTTGAATCTTCTTTCATCAAAGGTGTTTTGTCCTTCATCTCCTCTCCTATCCCTTGATGATGAGGCCATTGAAATTCACTTGCAAGGGTTGAATCTTCCGCCAACACCAAACTTAGATGAATGCTTGTCCTCAAGCACAAGGAAAATGGTTGTGAGTGGGAGAGATATATGACAACAACGTGACTTATGCAAGCTAGAAAATGATGGTGAGGGGAGGTGGAGTGTTTCGGTTATGTGAGGGGATGTAGTGCTTCATGAGTTTTGTTTGGTAAAGATTAGGCCTAAGGTAAGAATATGGGAAACATGGAATGAGTTGGAGGTGAGAATATGGAAATATGTAACTTCGGGTGATGAGATGGGGTTATGGGGGGTAGAAGAATGAGTAATGAAGAGTGAGGTTTGATGAGTATGGTTGAAGTATTTAAAGTGAACTTTGGTGGGGATGCATGATTCTAGTGAATTCCGTGGTGCTATGCATGGCTCTAAGGGTTCGGTCATAGCATGGGGAGCATGCTTCCTTGTGCCCAATGCATGTTGAGTTGTTTTTCCCATGCACAAAGTTCAAGACTCATGTGACTTTCTCTTCCTTGTGTATCCGTGACCTCTCTCTCCAAGATTCCCCATCACTTCTTTCTTTCTTTCCTGCAACAAAATTCCAAAATCTTGAGATTCTTAAAGTGACATTACTAGCTAACAACTCATGATGATATTCCTATGCAAAATTGACTAAGCAAAAATTAAAATTTATGAATTGATTCCCTAATCTAATTTTTTCCTAGCATTATTAATGTAAGTAAAAACACCAAACTTAGTTTGTGACTAAGTGTTCTATGGAATTAATTCCAAAGATAGCCACATCAAACTTAGTATTTTACCTACATTATATGCTATTTCACGTTTTTTTTTATATATATAACTAAAATTATGACTGTACTTTCATAGTCTAGCATTTTCGTGTATGTATGGACACCAAACTTAGTTTGTGGCTAAGTGTTGTAGAACACACTTTTGCCATTACTTCAAGATTGGCCACACCAAACTTAGTGCCTTGCATACACCATGTACTAATCTACTTAATCATTATTGGTTACTAAAGTATGAAAATAAAAGACTCCCTGTGCATGGGTTGCCTCCCATGAAACGCTTGTTTATTGTCCTTAGCTTGACACTGCAGCTTCTTTGCTCATGTTAAGAGTTGCACACTCTCTTCCTTGCTCCAGGGGCCACCAAAATAGTGCTTCACCCTATGTCCATTAGCTGTGAAGGTTTGTTTTGAGGCTTCATCAAGTAATTCGACATAGCCATGAGGTGATACTTTGGTGATGGTGTATGGCCCAGTCCATCTAGACCTCAGCTTCCCAGGAAAGATCTTCAATCTTGAATTGAATAACAACACCTTTTGGCCTGGTTCGAATGTTCTTTGAGAGATCCTCTTATCATGCCATCTCTTTGCTCTCTCTTTGTATATTTTGGCATTTTCATATGCCTCCAATCTGAACTCCTCAAGTTTATTGAGTTGTAGCAACCTCTTCTCTCCTGCTGCTTGAGCATCTAAATTCAGAAGTTTGGTGGCCCAAAAGGCCTTATGTTCAAGCTCCACAGGGAGGTGGCATGCCTTTCCATACACCAGCTGAAATGGAGATTTTCCTATGGGTGTCTTGAAGGCTGTCCTATATGCCCAAAGTGCATCATCCAGCTTCCTAACCCAATCCTTTCTTGTTGTTCCCACAGTTTTCTCCAAGATCCTTTTTAGCTCTCTGTTGGCAAGTTCAGCTTGCCCATTGGTTTGTGGGTGATATGGTGTGGCCACTTTGTGAGTAACACCATATTTGTGGAGTAGAGAGTTTAGTTGCTTGTTGCAGAAGTGGCTTCCCCCATCACTTATGAGTCCTTTGGGCACTCCAAATCTAGTGAAGATGTTCTTCTTGAGGAATTGCAAGACCACGTTGGTATCACATGTGGTGGTGGCTATGGCTTCTACCCATTTGGAAACATACTCTACTGCTACCAAAATGTATTTGAATGTGTAAGATGGAGGGAAGGGTCCCATGAAATCTATTCCCCACAGATCAAAGAGTTCCACTTCCAAAATGAACTTTTGAGGCATCTCATTTTTCTTTGATAAACCCCCTGTTCTTTGACATTCATTGCATTGGCTCACAAACTCCCTAGCATCCTTGAAGATTGAAGGCCAGTAGAAACCACTTTGAAGGACCTTTGCAGCTGTTCTTTCAGCTCCAAAATGACCACCATAACTAGAGTTGTGACAATGCCAAAGTATGTCCTTCATCTCACCTTCTGACACACATCTTCTTATCATTCCATCTGGGCATCTTTTGAACAAGAATGGCTCATCCCAGAAGAAGAACTTAGCCTCATGCAGCAGCTTCTTGACTTGTTGTTTTGTGTACTCTTGTGGAATGATTCTTCCCGCCTTGTAGTTGGCCATGTCTGCAAACCAAGGGACATGTTGAATTTGCAAGAGGTGCTCATCTGGAAATTCTTCATTTATTGATGGAAGGTTGTCTTGGCATGCATCTTGTGGTACCCTTGATAAGTGATCAGCAACTTGATTTTCATTGCCCTTTCTATCTTTTATCTCAATGTCAAACTCTTGTAGGAGTAGCACCCATCTGATTAGCCTTGGTTTGGCATCCTGTTTTGACATAAGATACTTAAGAGCAGCATGGTCAGTATACACTAAGACTTTAGATCCAATCAAATATTGTCTAAACTTATCAAAAGCATATACCACAGCTAGTAGCTCTTTCTCTGTTGTGGTGTAGTTTCTTTGAGCTTCATTCAATACCTTACTTGCATAGTAGATAACATGAAGCTTCTTTTCCTTCCTCTGCCCCAGCACAGCACCTATTGCAAGGTTACTTGCATCACACATGAGTTCAAAAGGTAGTCCCCAACTTGGGGGTGTGATGATTGGTGCTGTGGTGAGCTTAGCCTTTAGAGTTTCAAAAGCATGTTTGCATTCATCATCAAAGATAAAAGGATTGTCTACCACCAGCAAATTGCTTAGTGGCTTTGCTATTTTGGAAAAATCTTTGATGAATCTCCTATAAAACCCAGCATGTCCTAAGAAACTTCTAACGGCTTTCACACTAGTTGGCAAAGGAAGTTTTTCTATAATTTCTACTTTTGCCTTGTCAACTTCTATACCCTTTCTTGAAATTTTGTGACCAAGAACAATGCCTTCGGGTACCATGAAATGGCATTTCTCCCAATTCAAAACTAGATTTGTTTCTTGGCACCTGTTCCGAGGGTTACCTGAAACGTGCAGCTCGGTCTTCCGGCAAGGCCCGAGGTGGTGGGTCTGAGACCCGAGCTGGTTGTGCTGAACGGCGGGGGGTTGTACCTGCAATGACACTCCGATGCTTAAGTTAGCATGGGTCCAAGCAGATATCAAGTAGAATTAGAGTATGAGTTATACCTGGGTGCTCCAGTGTATTTATAGTAGTTGGCTGCGATCATCCCTGGATAAGATATTCTTATCTTATCTTATCTTTTGGGAGATTCATCTCTATCTTTGCGGAACCGCCTTTCCCAGGCCCTTTCGGCCTTTAGGTTTTGGGCTTAGTTCCTTCTGATGGGCCTTTCTTTGGCCTGTTTGTCCGAGGTCCGACCTCGAGCGTGGGCCTTGGGTCGAGGTCGGGCCTTCTATCAGCCTGACCGAGTTTGGAGAGCTCGGTCAGGGTATGAACAGTGCCCCTGCCCGAGTTCGTCTTTTTTCGGAAGGTCGAGCTCGGGCATAGTAGTTTTTTCAAAATTTGAAAACGGTCGTTTCAGCATTTATTGCTTGTTACCGTTTCTTCCTCGATTTCCGTGCGGCGCTCTGTGGAGGCTTTATTTATTTGCCCCTTTCTTCATTTTTCTTTGTTTATTCATCACTTCTTTTCGAGCATCTTCTCTTCTTTCTCTCTGTTCTTCGTCTTCCATTTTTTGTGCGTTTTTTCAGAGTTCTTTTCTGCGCCGCCGTTTTTCCTTTCGTCGGAGCTCGTCGCTTTCTTCTTTTCCAGGTTTGCTTTTTTCGCTTTTATTCTTCGTGCGCTTCTTTTTTCTGATATCTTCTATGCCCGGGTTGCCCCGAAAAGAGGCGCCGCTGTTGCTTTGTATGTGTGTGTGGGGGGACTCTTTTCTCCGATCCATTTTTGTTATTCGAGTTGCTGCCTTCTTGTTTGTAAAAGAACTTTGCTTTCTTTTGTTTTTGTTGAATTTGGTTTTTCTGCCTTTGTGTGATTTTTGTCTTGCTGTTGTATTCTTTCTTTGTAGGCAAGATTTTTTTATGTCTCGAAAGGTGTTTCAAGCAATGTCGACCAAGATTCCGAGTGGTCTAGGTTGGGTAGATCCTGCTCCTTTAAGGGTCCCGTCTGTTGTAGATTCTGAGTATCTGATTAGGTTCCGTAGGGAGTGTAGTATTTGTGAGAACAGGGAGTCTGAGCGGGATTACGAGTTAGCAGCCCCGGAGTCCGAGGAGAGGGTATGTTTTCCGCCGTTAGAGAGTTCCGAGAAACTTTTCTTCTATGCTTATGATTGTTTCTTCTCCAAGCTAGGTGTCCGTCTTCCTTTCACCGACCTGGAATCCGAGGTCCTTTGGTCTTGTAACCTTGCCCCTACACAACTCCATCCGAACTCTTGGGCGTTTTTAAAGCTTTTCCAACTTTTGTGTCAGATTTTAGGCGTCTCCCCTTCTGTTTCTCTTTTTTCTTATCTGTTTGTACTGACGAAGCCGGGGTCGGGTGCTGGGAAGGTGTCCTGGGTTTCGTTTAGGGCTAACCAGGGTAGGAAATTTTGCACTTTGTATGATGAGTCGTTTCACGATTTCAAAAACTATTACTTCAAAGTCCGGGCTGTTGGAGATGTCCGACCTTTTTTCTTAGATGAGAGTGGGGAGCCTTCGTTTCCTCTTTGTTGGCAAGAGAGTGTGGTGTCGGTTAAGTACACTTTCGAGAGTCTAGATGAGGTGGAACAGGCTTTCGTTGGTGTGTTGAGCAGTCTATGGGGTCGGGCACCTTACTTGGATACGAAGAAAATGTTGGGAGATCCAAGCCTTCTCCGTTCCGAGTTAGGTAGCTCCCGACCTCTTTTTGAGATTTCATTTTCATATTTTGACTTTGTTTTGATCTTTCTGTTTGATAACCTCTTTGTTTCGTTTCTGCAGAGATGTCTTCTCAGGCTGATTCTATGAAGTTTCTCCGTCGAGCGAAGAAATCTGCGGCATCTCGGAATATCGAGGCTGAAGCTTCTCCCCAACCTTCTCCGCAGAAGACTACAATTGGTGTTCAGACTCGGTCGAAGACCATTCCGGTCCCTCAGTTCCGAGCTATAACTCAGGATCCTCCGACCTCCGGACCCGGTCAGCTTTCCCCGACCTCGACCTCGGGTCCTCCCCCCAAGAAACAGAAGACTTCCCGAGAGCCTGCTGGTTTCAATGACAAGGATTTCGATGCTCTCGGTTGGGTTGAGCAGCACATTCTTCCTCAGACTTTTATTTCTACTGATGATGCGTCCATGGAGCATCACTTTCAGTATATGGCGCGGAGTTGTGTTCGGATGGCTAGCCTTCATGCCGCCATTGCTCGGGAGTTTAAGAAAGCTCCCCTTGGGGCGACCAGCTCCCGACTTGAGAAGGCCCGGTCCGAGCTTGATAAGGTTAGTCAGCTGAAGGATGCTAGGATTGCCGAGCTGGAGGAGTCTTTGGAGGAAGAGAAGACTAGGGCTACCGCGGCTGTGGCGGTGGCGAAGACGTCTGAGGAGATGGCGAGGGTGGCGACGGAGAACTATACCAAGCTGTATGCTGAGCTTGTGGAGACGAAGGAGAAGCTGCAATCTGCTCGGGATGACTTTTATGAGCTGGAAGATAATGTGGCCAAGGGTATGGATGCTATGTTTGTGAATTTGAGGGATCAGGTCCGGGTTCTTGCTCCCGAATTGGATCTCAGTTTGTTCAGTACGGATAACATGGTTGTGGAGGGGAAGATTGTTCCTGCCCCTGTTGAGGATGAGGTTCCGATGTCCGACCCCAAGGCTCCGGTGTCCGACCCCGAGGCTCCGGTCGTGAACCCGACTTCACCTTTGGCCGAGGATAGAGTTGGTATGGAGGTTCCAAGCGATGGTGCTGTTCCTGCAGTCCCGATATCCATGTTTCAGCCAGGTGTTGATGCGGAGTCTGGAAAGGGCCTTGATCCTCTGTAATTTTTTGTACTTTTTGTGCTTTTGCCCGACCTGTGGGCTTTTTGTTTTTTGGATGTTTTCTGCAAACATTTTGGACACCTGTTCTGCTATTTTAGCTACTCTTGTAGCTTTATTATGCCATGCTTTGTGTTTCGATTGTCTCGTTCCGCTTTTATGCTTTTTAGTTGTTCTCGGGTAACAACTTTTTAGCTAGCGTTTTGACTTCTCGCTTTTTGCTTTTTTAGTTGTTTTTGGGTAACAACTTTTTAGCTAGCGCTTTGACTTCTCGCTTTTTGCTTTTTAGTTGTTTTTGGGTAACAACTTTTTAGCTAGTGCCTTGACTTTCTCGCTTTTTGCTTTTTAGTTGTTTTTGGGTAACAACCTTTTAGCTAGCGCCTTGACTTTCTCGCTTTTTGCTTTTTAGTTGTTTTTTGGGTAACAACTTTTTAGCTAGCGCCTTGACTTTCTCGCTTTTTGCTTTTTAGTTGTTTTTGGGTAACAACTTTTTAGCTAGCGCCTTGACTTTCTCGCTTTTTGCTTTTTAGTTGTTTTTGGGTAACAACTTTTTAGCTAGCGCCTTGACTTTCTCGCTTTTTGCTTTTTAGTTGTTTTTGGGTAACAACTTTTTAGCTAGCGCCTTGACTTTCTCGCTTTTTGCTTTTTAGTTGTTTTTGGGTAACAACTTTTTAGCTAGCGTTTCTCGAAGTCCTGGTTCTTTGCCAGCTTCTTTCTTGGGTCCGAGTTTACTCTCGGACATCGGGATCCTTGAGTACCCCTTTGGTCAGGTCCGACTTCGTTGTTTGGTCGGCCTTTTTTAAGTTATTTTTGTAACTTCTTTTCTATTTGGCTTTTTGAGCCATTTCAGAGTTACTTTTATAACTTCTCACATTAATTTGAACCTCGTCGCTTCATCTTTGCCGACCTCGTATGGCCTTTGGCAAATGATTTTTTGCGTTTTGCCGAGCATAAATTAATGCGCCTTGGTGGGGTACTTTTTAGGATATGCTTTATAACGAGAAAGAGAAAATAAAGAAATTTGATTAGTATTAAAAAGAAGAATATGTACAAAGTGTTTACCCTTTTGACTAGGCCGGGTGTCCTACTTAACCGGGTGTCTCATTAAAAAACCCTCGTGGGGAAAAAGAGTACACCTCGGGTTAAGTTTTTCTAGCTGTAGTATCGTCTTAGGTTACAGGCGTGCCAGGTTCTGGGCAGCTCATTGCCTTCTAGGTCGGATATCTTGTAGTAGCCTGTCCCTAAAACTTCTGTTACTTTGTAGGGCCCCTTCCAATTTGCGGCTAGCTTTCCTTCTCCCGATTTTTGTGTTCCGATGTCGTTTCGGATTAAAATCAGGTCGTGAGTGGAGAAGCTTCGTTTTATCACCTTTCGGTTATATCTGAGGGCCGTTCGTCGTTTTAAGACTTCTTCTCTGATTCGGGCTCTTTCTCGGACCTCGGGTAGGAGGTCGAGTTCTTCCCTTTGTGCCTGAGGGTTGCCTCCTTCGTTGTAGAAGATGGTTCTGGGTGATCCTTCGTCTATTTCGACGGGAATCATTGCCTCCATTCCGTAGGCTAGTCGGAATGGGGATTCTCCTGTTGTAGAGTGCGGGGTTGTCCGATATGCCCATAATACCTGGGGGAGTTCATCGGCCCATGCCCCTTTGGCCTCTTGGAGTCTTCGTTTTAACCCGGCCAAGATGACTTTATTTGCGGCCTCTGCTTGTCCATTGGCTTGCGGGTGTTCGACCGATGTGAACTGCTGTTTGATTTTTAGCTCGGCCACCAAGTTCTGAAAACTTGTGTCTGTGAACTGTGTTCCATTGTCTGTTGTGATGGAGTAGGGGACTCCGAACCTCGTGACAATGTTTTTGTATAGGAATTTACGGCTTTTCTGAGCCGTAATAGTGGCTAAGGGTTCAGCCTCGATCCACTTTGTGAAGTAGTCGACCCCTACTATGAGGTACTTGACTTGCCCCGGTCCTTGTGGGAATGGGCCGAGTAGGTCGAGTCCCCACTTTGCGAAGGGCCATGGTGCGGTGATGCTTATGAGGTCTTCGGGCGGTGCTTTGTGAAAATTGGCGTGTTTTTGGCAGGGGGGGCATATTTTCACAAACTCTGCCGCGTCTCTTTGCAAGGTCGGCCAGTAGAACCCGGCTCTGACTATTTTCTTGGACAGGGCCCGGGCTCCGAGATGGTTCCCACACATGCCTTTATGGACTTCTTCGAGGACGCTCTTTGTTTTTGTGGTCGGGACGCACCTCAGGAGGGGGTTTGAGAATCCTCTTCTGTATAATACGTCGTGGATTAACGTGTAGTTCTGGGCGTCTTTTGTAAGCCTTTTAGCTTCTTTTCTTTCGGCGGGGAGAGTTCCCGATTTCAGATAGTTGAGTATGGGGGTTATCCATCCTTGTTGTTGCCCGGATATATTTAGTATTTCTTCCTCCCTTAACACGGAGGGGGATTGTAGAGTTTCTTGGAGGAGACTTCTGTTGTTCCCTCCGGGCTTGGTGCTAGCAAGTTTTGAGAGGGCGTCTGCCCGGGCATTTTGCTCCCGGGGTATGTGCTGGATTTGTATTTCCGGGAAGTGTCGTAGTTGCGCCTGTGTTTGGTCTAGGTATTTTTTCATAGTAGGGTCTTTGGCCTGGTAGCTTCCATTTACTTGTGATGTGACGACCTGGGAGTCGCTGAAGATCGTGATCCTCTTTGCTCTGACCTCTTCGGCTAGTTTTAGTCCCGCTAGTAGGGCTTCGTATTCGGCTTGGTTATTTGAGGCCTGGAACTCGAATTTTAGGGATAGCTCAATCCGTGTTCCTTGATCGCTTTCGAGTATAACACCGGCCCCGCTTCCTGTTTTGTTTGAGGATCCGTCGACATACAGATTCCATGAGAGTGGGGTTCCCGGGGTCTCAGTGTATTCTGCGACGAAGTCGGCTAGGTATTGAGATTTTATGGCAGTCCGGGCTTCATAGTGGAGGTCGAACTCGGACAATTCCACCGCCCATTGTAGGATTCGTCCTGCCATGTCTGTCTTTTGTAGGATGTGTCTCATGGGTTGGTTTGTCCGGACTTTGATGGTGTGGGCTTGAAAGTAGGGGCGGAGTCTCCGAGCTGTGAACACTAGTGCATAGGCGAATTTCTCTATTTTCTGATAGTTTAATTCGGCCCCTTGTAGTGCTTTGCTTACGAAGTATATGGGGTGTTGCCCCTCCTCATTTTCTCGTATTAGTGCCGAGGCGACTGCCCGATGTCCGACCGACAGGTATAGTACGAGCTCTTCCCCTTTTAGAGGTCGGGTTAAGATTGGTGGCTGCCCGAGGAATTCCTTGAATTCTTGGAAGGCCTTTTCGCATTCCGGGGTCCAAGAGAAGGGTTTCCCTTTCTTTAGGAGTGAGTAGAGAGGGAGTGATCTTATCGCTGATCCTGCCAAGAATCTTGATAGGGCGGCTAGTCTCCCATTTAGTTGTTGTACTTCTTTGACACACGTCGGGCTTTTCATATTGAGTATTGCTTGGCATTTGTCCGGGTTTGCTTCGATGCCTCTCTGAGTTAGCATGAAGCCTAAGAACTTCCCGGCTTCTGCGGCGAAGGTGCACTTTGTCGGGTTAAGTCTCATGTTGTGTTTCCGGAGGGTGTCGAAGATACTGCTGAGGTCGGCGACCAAGTTTCTGTCTTCTTGTGTCTTTACTAGCATGTCGTCGACGTACACCTCTAGCTGTAGCCCGATGTGTTCTGAGAACACTTTGTTCATTAGCCTCTGGTAGGTTGCCCCTGCGTTCTTCAGCCCGAAGGGCATTACTACGTAGCAGTAGTTTGCCCTTGGGGTTATGAACGAGGTCTTTTCTTGGTCGGGTCCATACATCGGGATTTGATTGTATCCCGAGTATGCATCCATGAAGGAGAGGTATCTGTAGCCCGAAGCGGCATCGACTAAGGCGTCGATGTTCGGTAGTGGATATGGATCTTTGGGGCAGGCTTTGTTGAGATCCGTGTAGTCGACGCACATCCTCCATTTTCCATTGGGCTTCTTCACTAGGACCACGTTTGCGAGCCATAGGGGGTACTTTACTTCCCTAATGAACCCTGCATCTAGTAGTGCTTGCACTTGTTCTTCTATTGCTTGCATGCGTTCGGGCCCGAGCTTCCTGCGTCTTTGTTGGACAGGTCGGGATCCCGGGTATACTGATAGCTTATGGCACATCAGGTCGGGGCTTATGCCTGGTATATCGGAGGCTTTCCAGGCGAAGAGGTCGGAATTCTCCCTTAAGAGGGTTGTGAGTTCCTCCTTTAGGCCTGCCTCGAGGTTTGCCCCTATGTTTGTTACTTTCTCGGGTGTGTTCCCGATCTGGATCTTTTCGGTCTCTCCTTCTGGTTGTGGCCGAAGATCTTCTCGGGCTTGGACTCGCCCGAGTTCTATTGTGTTGACCTCTTTCCCTTTTAGGCTCAGGCTTTCGTTGTAGCATCGTCGTGCTAGTTTTTGGTCGCCTTTTAGGGTAGCGATTCCCTTTGCGGTAGGGAACTTCATACAGAGGTGTGGGGTCGAGACTATAGCCGCTAGTCTGTTTAGGGTTGGTCGTCCGATGAGGGCATTGTATGCTGAAGTGACGTCGACTACAATGTAGTCGATGCTTAGTGTTTTGGTTTGCTCGCCTTTTCCAAAGGTAGTGTGTAATGAGATGTATCCCAAGGGGCGGATCGGGGTATCTCCTAGTCCAAACAGGTCAGTGGGATAGGCTTTTAGCTCTTTTCTTCGAGTCCGAGCTTGTCGAAGGCTGCTTTGAACAGGATATCTGCTGAGCTTCCTTGGTCGATCAGGGTTCGATGTAAGTTGGCATTGGCTAGGATGATGGTGATCACCATAGGGTCGTCGTGTCCGGGTATTATTCCAAGAGCATCTTCTCGGGTAAATGAGATAGTAGGTAACTCGGGTAAGGGGCTGTCTTCTCGGACATGGTAGACTTCTTTGAGGTGTCTCTTCCGTGAGGATTTGGATGTCCCTCCCCCAGCGAAACCTCCGTTTATCATGTGTATGTGCCTTTCAGGAGTTCGCGGGGTTCGTGTTTGCTCGGCCCGATCTTCGTTATCTCCCCGTCTTCTCTTTCTGGTTTCTTCTCCTTTCTCAGCTATGTATCTGTCGAGTTTTCCCTCTCTGGCTAGCTTTTCCATAACATTCTTTAAGTCGTGGCAGTCGTTAGTAGAGTGGCCGTAGAGTCTGTGATATTCGCAGTACTCGGACCGATCTCTTCTTGCTCTCTTGTGCTTCAGAGGTTTGGGTGGTGGGATCTTCTCGGTGTGGCATACTTCTCTGTAGACGTCTACCAGGGAGACTCGGAGGGGAGTGTAGCTGTGGTATTTTCGTGGCTTGTCCGAGTTGGATTCTTCTTTCTTTTTCTGTTCCCGATCTCGATCTCGGGGCGGGTAGGTTGACTCCTTCCTGGAAGAGTCTCTCAGCCGGGAGGTTTCTTCCATGTTGATATACTTTCCTGCCCGTTCTTGTACTTCGTATAAGGAGGTCGGGTATCTTTTGGATAGGGATTGGCTAAACGGTCCTTCTTTTAGGCCGTTTGCTAGTCCCATGATGGCTGCTTCCGTGGGCAAGTGTTGTATGTCCAGGCAGGCCTTGTTGAATCGCTCCATGTACTCTCAGAGAGTTTCTTGGTTGCCTTGTTTGATCCCGAGTAGGCTGGGGGCATGTTTTGCCTTGTCCTTTTGAATAGAGAACCTTGTTAAGAATTTTTTGGTCAGGTCTTCAAAGCTGGAGATTGATCCTGGTGGCAGGTTGTCGAACCACTTCATGGCTGACTTAGTGAGAGTGGTGGGAAAGGCTTTGCATCGAATCGCGTCGGAGGCGTCGACTAAGTACATTCTGCTTCTGAAATTGCTGAGGTGATGACTTGGATCGGTGGTGCCGTCGTAGAGGTCCATATCTGGTGGTTTGAAGTTTCGCGGTACCTTCTCTTTCATGATCTCTTGTGTGAAGGGATCACGGTTGCTTTCGGGAGTGGTGCCGTGTTCCGTCCGATCTTTTAGGTTGGCCTCTATCTTCCGCAGTTTTTCTTCCAATTCTCTGCGTTTGCGAGCTTCCCTTCTCAGATCCTGTTCAGTTTCCTTCTGCTTCTTTACGTCCTCTTCGAGTTGTCTCAGCCGGCTTTGTTGTGCCCGAACTGTTTCCAGAATCTCCGAACTTTTTTCTCTTTCGGGATTTTGTGGATCTTTGTCTGGGGGTGATGTCTTTGGGCGATTCTGTTTGTTTCCTCCTGGAGTGCGTGGTGATAGAGGGCTGTCCGGCCGTTCTCCGGTGTCAACTTCCTCTTCTTGTTCTGATGTAGCGTGGTTATTGTTGGGAGGGTCGTCCGCCATGGTAAAGGGATGACTTCCAGGTCCCCGGCAACGGCGCCAATGTTCCGAGGGTTACCTGAAACGTGCAGCTCGGTCTTCCGGCAAGGCCCGAGGTGGTGGGTCTGAGACCCGAGCTGGTTGTGCTGAACGGCGGGGGGTTGTACCTGCAATGACACTCCGATGCTTAAGTTAGCATGGGTCCAAGCAGATATCAAGTAGAATTAGAGTATGAGTTATACCTGGGTGCTCCAGTGTATTTATAGTAGTTGGCTGCGATCATCCCTGGATAAGATATTCTTATCTTATCTTATCTTTTGGGAGATTCATCTCTATCTTTGCGGAACCGCCTTTCCCAGGCCCTTTCGGCCTTTAGGTTTTGGGCTTAGTTCCTTCTGATGGGCCTTTCTTTGGCCTGTTTGTCCGAGGTCCGACCTCGAGCGTGGGCCTTGGGTCGAGGTCGGGCCTTCTATCAGCCTGACCGAGTTTGGAGAGCTCGGTCAGGGTATGAACAGCACCTTTTCAAGACTAAGGTTAGATGGTGCAAGCAAGTATTGAAGGAATCACCAAAAACAGAGAAATCATCCATGAATACTTCAATAAATTTTTCTACCATGTCTGAGAAGATTGATAGCATGCACCTTTGAAAGGTAGCTGGAGCATTACACAGTCCAAATGGCATTCTCCTGTATGCAAAGACTCCAAAGGGACAAGTAAAGGAAGTCTTCTCTTGATCCATGGGGTCAACCACAATCTGGTTATACCCAGAGTATCCATCAAGAAAACAGTAATAGGCATGGCCAGCCAACCTTTCAAGCATCTGGTCAATGAAAGGGAGAGGAAAGTGATCTTTTCGTGTGGCATCATTCAACCTCCTATAGTCTATGCACATTCTCCACCCTGTCACTGTTCGTGTTGGAATAAGCTCATTCTTCTCATTAACAATGACGGTCATCCCCCCTTTCTTAGGTACTACTTGCACTGGACTGACCCATGGGCTGTCAGATATAGGGTAGATGATCCCAGCCTTACACAACTTCAGGACTTCCTTTTGAACAACCTCCTTCATTGTGGGATTCAATCTTCTTTGGGGTTGTACCACTGGTTTGGAATTCTCCTCCAAGAGTATCTTGTGTATGCATATGGCAGGGCTTATGCCTTTCAAGTCATCAATGGTCCACCCCAACGCCTCTTTGTGAGCTTTTAATACTACAAGGAGCTTTTCTTCTTCCTCTGCACTTAATGTGGAATTGATGATCACTGGGAAGCTGTCCTTCTCACCAAGGAATGCATATTTAAGATGAGGGGGTAGTGGTTTCAACTCTTGTTGTGGTGCCTCTTCTTTCGTAGCTTCACTTGGTTCCTCTGATGCTTTCAATTTGTTCTCTTCTTGTCCCTTGATGTTATGGACTTCCTCTTGTTTTATTTGATGGTTTGTGTCAAGCACTTCTTCAACCAACGAATCCACTACATCAATACTCATGCAACTTTCTTTCTCAACAGGGTGTTGCATTGCTTTGAAGACATTTATGGTCATTTGCTCATCATGCACCCTGAAAATCATCTCTCCCTTTTCCACATCAATGATTGTTCTAGCTGTAGCCAAAAAGGGTCTACCAAGAATAACTGAATTGTTTCCCTCTTCATCCATGTCTAGGACCACAAAATCAGCTGGGAATATGAAGTTTCCCACCTTCACCAAGAGGTTCTCAACTACTCCATTTGGTATTTTGATGGATCTGTCAGCAAGTTGGAGTGACATCCTTGTGGGTTTAAGCTCTTCAATCATCATTTTCTTCATCATGGTAAGGGGCATTAGGTTAATGCTTGCTCCCAGGTCACAAAGTGATTTGTCAACGGCCATGCTCCCAATCGTGCAGGGTATGAGGAAGCTGCCAGGATCTTTGAGTTTTGGAGGTAGCCCTTTTTGAATGATGGCACTACACTCTTGATTGAGAACCACTGTTTCTTTTTCTTGCCAACTTCTCTTCTTGGTGATCAATTCCTTAAGAAACTTTGCATATAGTGGCATCTGTTCCAGAGCTTCTGCCAATGGGATGTTGATTTCAAGTTTCTTGAAGATTTCTAAGAACCTTGGGAATTGTTGGTCCTTTGCTCCTTTATGTACCCTAGTTGGGTATGGAAGCTTGGGTACATAGGCTTTTACTCCTTCATTTTTGTTTTCTTGTTGTGGATTCACACTCTCCTTGCTAGCATGGTTACTTCCTTGAGTGGGTGGTTTGCCTTGTGGCTTGACAACCTCTTTGCCTTTGTTAGATGTTGAATCCTTTTCCTCATCCTGCCTTTCCACTTGTATCTCCACTGTGTCTCGCTCTTTGGGTTTTGATGCTTCTTTATTCGAACTTTCACCAACTACCTTGCCACTCCTTAACTGCAGGGCTTTACATTCTTCTCTTGGGTTGGGTATTGTGTCACTTGGGAGAACATTGGTTGGTCGCTCAGCTTGTTTGGCTAATTGTCCCACTTGTCTCTCAATATTCTTCATGGTGACCGCATGTTCCTGTTGTCCTTTAGCTAAGGCTTGAGTGGTTTGAGCAAGTGCTTGCAAGGTTGCTTCCAGACTTGAGATTCTGGCCTCATGATGGTCAATTGGAGGTATGATGGGGGTTGATTGTTGTTGGAAGTTGTTGGGTGGATTAGTGTGGTAATTTTGTGAAGTGGATGTTGGTGCAGGAAAGTTGCTTTGGTGAGTTTGTGAGTTATTATGAGGGTGTTGATATGTGTTTTGTGTTTTTCTATATTGGTTAGTGTTGTTGGCATGGTGATTTTGGTTATTTGTGTTGCGGGAGTGATTGTGGTTGTTGTTCTTTTGCCAATGGTTTTCACCCCACTTTAGATTGGGATGATTTCTCCAAGATGAGTTGTATGTATCACCATGAAATTCATCCTGAGAATTTGAAGTATTCTGCATGTATTGAACTTGTTCTTGTGGTTGTTCAACAGTGGTCCCTTCACCTTGGCCCCATTCAAGTGATGCTTGAGTTGTTACGTTCACTGCTGCAAGTTGCAAACCATCCATTCTCTTTGTTATCATCTCCATTTGTTGTTGGATTTGTTGGTGCATTAACTTGTTTTGTGCCAAGATAGTATCAACACCTTCAAGCTCCATTACACCTTTCTTTGGGGTCGGATTATGCTGCCTCTCTGATGAGTAATAATATTGGTTGTTCGCCACGATCTCAATGAGGTCTTGAGCTTCCTCAGTAGTCTTCATCATGTTGAGTGATCCTCCTGATGAGTAGTCTAGTCCTTTCCTTGCTTCTAAGTTTAAACCTTCATAGAAGTTTTGGAGTTTGACCCAGTCACTAAACATGTCAGGTGGACATCTTCTCATGAGTGCCTTATATCTTTCCCAGGCTTCATACAATGACTCCCCTTCCATTTGCCTGAAAGTTTGTACCTCTGTCTTCAACTTGATGATTCTTTGAGGTGGGTAAAACTTTGCTAGAAATCTGCCCATCACATCATTCCAATTGTTGAGGCTTTCCTTGGGGAATGACTCTAGCCATTGAGTGGCCTTGTCCCTTAAAGAGAATGGAAATAGTAGCAGTTTGTAGACATCTGGATGCACTCCATTTGTCTTCACTGTGTTGCATATCCTCAGAAAGACAGATATATGTTGATTTGGGTCTTCAAGAGGTCCCCCCCCATAAGAGCAGTTGTTCTGTACCAAAGTGATAAGCTGAGGTTTCAACTCAAAGTTATGAGCATGGACATTTGGAGTGGCGATACTGCTCCCACAATGTCTTGGATCAGGGATGGTATAAGAGGATAGCACCCTTCTAGGTGGTCCATCATTGTTGTTGACCCCTCCAGGAGGATTGTGCATCTCATCCTCCATAACTTGATCTTCTCCCTCTGACTCCTCTTCACCAACTATTCCCTTTCCTCTTTCTGCTCTCCTTATCCTTCGGAGAGTTCTCTCGTCCTCAATATCACGTCTATTAGTTCCTGACATACACAAACAAAACCAAAATCACAAGTGAGACACTCTAAAACTAGAGTGGAATTGGGGTTAGTGAAACAAAGTATCAAACAGTTAGTAGGCTTAACAAAAACACTAAAAAAAATGCTCAATCTAAACCACCTTTCACTTAATCATTGTCAATCTAATCAATCGCCGGCAACGGCGCCAAAAACTTGATACGTAAAAATTTAGATTTCACGTACAACCGGCAAGTATACCGGGTCGCATCAAGTAATAAGACTCACTAGGAGTGAGGTCGATCCCACGAGGATTGGTAGATCAAGCAACTTTAGTTAAATGGTAGATTTAGTCAAGCGAACATAGTTTTGATTTCATGAGCATTTTGATTTTTGAACATAAATGCAAGAATTTAAATGGCAAAGAATGTAAAGAACTAGAAGAATGAAATAAAGTGAAAGGAAATAACGGAAACTTAAATTGCAAGAAACTTAAATGACATCAAAAGTAAATTGCAGGAAAATAGAGTGCTGAATTCTAAAGAGCAAAAGAGTAAATAGCAAGAAATAAAGAAACAGAATGTAAATGACAAGAATAATAAATTGCAAGAATGTAGAAAGGAATTGGGCAATGGGTATTCAAACACTAAGAGCAAAAGAAATGAGAATTAATAATAGAGAGGATCATTAGGGATCAGAGATGCAAGTTTTCATGAATTGATGTTAGTCAAATCCTTCTCAATCATGGGTATAGATCCATGGCAAGTGGGTAATTGAATCCCAATCTCTTGGTGATTCAATTTCTCTCAACATAACCAATTGCCACTCTCGTGATCTAATTGTTCATGAGAAGAGATGGAGCTTCAATCTAATCCAGCCACACAATTCCCATAATCTCAACCAAGGAGAGTTACATCTCACATACTAACCAAGGTGTATTGATTAAAGGAATCATGAAAGGATGAACTCTAAACTGAATTATGTGGCTCCTTCCTCAAATTCACCACATAATTCATATAGATTAACCCTCTCTCGATGGTGGTTGAATCTTTGAAGAACAAGAGTTCCCTCTTTAGATCAACCACTAGAATTGAGGAGGAGAAGATGAGTTCACCAATCCATTCCAACAAGCAGAGCTCTTCCCCCTAATGAAGGTGGGGTTTAGTGAGTCATAGCTCCAATTTCAACCATAATTGCCATCAACAAAAATTAAACTAAGAGTAAAGAAAGAAGAAGAAGAATAAGGAAATGCTTAAAGCTTAAGAAAATGAAGAAGAGAAGTTCCAAGAAGAACCAAAAATGCTCTCCGGGTATCCTCCCGGAAGTGCTAAAAGAGTTCTCAAAATAAAGTGCTAAGAGTCTCAAATTCTAAGTGTCAAAAGTCCCCCCAAAGTACAAACTCAATCTCTATTTATACTAGTCCCAAAACTCTTTCAAAGATCTTGAATTGGGTTGGAAATATGGGCTTCCTCTTTGTTGAATTCTTGGCTCAATTGGAAGAAGTGTTGCTAGGCTTGGAAAGGAAGAGTTCATTCATCATGCTTCTGGCCCAATGGTTTGGCGTTTTTGTCAATAACGCTGGCCTTAATGCACGTTGGCAACGTGCATCACAATTTCCTGGGAGTGAACTTTCAGACTTGGGCGTTGCTAGCCCAAGTTGTTGCTAACAACTTGCTTTTCCTCTTCTTGGCTCTACTTTCATGCTAAATGTAGCCCAGAATTTGAGTGTCAACCTTCTGCTTTAATATGGACTATTATACATCATTGGAAAGCTCTTGATGTCTATTTTCTAATGCCACTGGAATCACCTCAATTGGACTTTCCTAGCTCAAGTTATGCTTCCTCAAAGAAGGTAAGGTCAAGCTGCCAAGTTGTTGCCAAAAACGCACCTTCACTCCCAAGTTGGCAACGTGCCCGTGCCTAACCTCCCAAGGCAGGGACTTGGGGCTGGCGTTGTTGCAAAACACGCCCCCTTGCTAGCACGTTGGCAACGTGCTCGTGCCCCCCTCCAGGGCTCATCTCTAGCCTTCTTGAATTTCAACTTCATGTTCTTGTTTTTAGGGCCTAAAGATGACTCTGGTTTGGCTTCAATTTTGTGCTCCACCATAGACTATTATATATGGTTGGAAAGCTCTGAATGTTAGCTTTCCAACGTAACTGAAAGCACTCAATTTAGATCTCTGTAGCTCAAGATATCTTCCATTGAAGAGGACATGGTCAGGCTGCCTTGTTGGAGTTGTTGTGGATAACGCCCCTATATTCCAAGTTAGCAACGTGCTCTTCACCATCCAAAGCTTCCTGGCGTTGTTACCAAACACGCCAATGCTTTCTTGAGTTGGCAACGTGCTCGATGCTCTTTCCTAGTTCAAGACATTGCCTCCCACGTTGCCATTGAACACGCCCATAGAAGCTGGCGTTGGCAACGTGCTCGAGCCTTCTTCAAGGCTCTAAACATTGCTTCCCACGTTGGCAACGTGGCTGGCAAGGCTTCCTGGCGTTGGCAACGTGGTTGGCAAGGCTTCCTGGCGTTGGCAACGTGGTTGGCAAGGCTTCATGGCGTTGGCAACGTGGTTGGCACCAAGACTTGGCTGGCAGCACGTCCTGGCGTTGGCAACTTGGCTGGCAGCACATCCTGGCGTTGGCAACTTGGCTGGCAGCACATCCTGGCGTTGGCAACTTGGCTGGCAGCACATCCTGGCGTTGGCAACTTGGCTGGCACCCAAGACTTGGTGCCTAGCCAAGCAACCATTTCTGGCGTTGCCAAGGAACACGCCAATGAGAGTGGCGTTGGCAACGTGCTCGAGGTTGTTTCCTATGGTGCCAAAGTTGCTTGGCGTTGCCTTGAATAACGCCTATGGTTCTTGGCGTTGGCAACGCCCTCGAGCTCCTCTTCAAAGCTTCATTCATGTGCTTGGCGTTGCCTTGGATAACGCTAGTGAAGTAGCACGTTGGCAACGTGCTCGAGCTTCCTGGCTGGGCAAAGTTCCTTGTTTGTGTGGCGTTGCCTAGGAACACGCCTATGGTTCCTGGCGTTGGCAACGCCCTCGAAGCTCCTTCATGGCCCAAGTTCCTTGCTTGTGTGCGTTGTCCATAATAACTCACTCCTTTCTCAAAGTTGGCAACGCCAACTTCTCTTCCAAGGCTGCCTGGCATTACCTTCAACAACGCAGCCTATTCTTCAAGTTGGCAACGCCAACTTTGCTTCTCCAGGGCTGCCTGGCGTTGCCATGAACAACGCCCACTATCTCCAAGTTGGCAACGCCAACTTCTTCTTGCAAGGCTGCCTGGCATTGCCATGAACAATGCCCACTATCTCCAAGTTGGCAACGCCAACTTCTTCTTGCCCAGCTTGCATCATTCTTGCTTCCATGCTTCCTTGTTTCATCACCTATCATCAACAAGGGAAGTAGCTTCAAAGTCTTACCAATTCATGCAATAAATTTCATGAGATTCATTCATACTCATTCATATATGCATTCCTTAAATCATTTGCATGAATTTGGCTAGAATCACATGTTCCTTGGTATTCTCATGCATGGAGACAAAACTCATAAAAGGACTTGTTTATTTAGAGAAAATGAGTGAAAGTAAGCTAAAACCAACTAAACTAACTAACTAATATAGCAAATATGCACTTGCATCAATTGCATGCATTCATTCATGTGTCTTAGTGATCTTCAAGATGTTCTTGATGATTTACTTGCTCTAATCTTTGAATTCTATTGACTTGAAGTATTTTGTGTGTCTCATATGCATTCTCATATTGTTAGTGTCAGTGGTATACAAACTGCTAAGTTTGGTGTCTTGCATGCATTGTTATTTGATTTTAGTTGCATTTTGATTATTCTTTATCATTAAAAAATCCAAAAATATTTTTAATTTGTGTCTTTTCAAGTCAATAATATAGAGAATTGAAGATTCAGAACATACAGCAGAGGAATTGCACAGAAAAAGCTGGGCGTTCAAAACGCCCAGTGAAGAAGGACAGACTGGCGTTTAAACGCCAGCCAGGGTACCTGGTTGGGCGTTTAACGCCCAAAAGGGTATAGTTTTGGGCGTTAAACGCCAGAATGTGCACCATTCTGGGCGTTTAACGCCAGGATGGCACAAGGGGGAGAATTTTGTTTTCAAATCAATTTTTTTCAAGTTTTCAAAGTTTTTCAAAATCAAATCTTTTTCAAATCATATCTTTTCAATCAAATGTTTTCAAAATCAATTTCTTTCCTTTTTCAAAGATACTTACTATCAATTGATGATTTGATTGAACATTTCAAGTATGTTGCCTTTTCTGATGAGAAAAGTTTAATGTTTGAATCATATCTTTTCTTGATAGCCAAGTTATTTTTTTTTCTAAAATCAAATCTTTTAAAATTGTTTTCAAATCATATTTTCTCAATCAAATTTTTTTTTTAAAAAAAAAAAATCAATCATATCTTCTTAACCACATCTTTTTCAAAATAGTTTTCAATCAAATCTTTTTGATTTCTAATTTCAAAATCTTTTTCAAAAAATTATCTTATTTCTTTCCCACTCTCATTTTCGAAAATTAAGTAATGTTTTTCAAAAATATTTTTCAAAATCTCTCACTTAATTTTTGAAAATTACTTCCCTTCTCCCCACATCCTTCTATCTATGGACTAACACTATTCCTTAATGCAAAAATTCGAACTCCATCTCCTTTGATAAGTTCGAATTTTCCACTTTTGTCTTCTACTCTTCTTTTCCTCTGACACTTCAAGGAATCTCTATATTGTGACATAGAGGATTCCACATTTTCTTGTTCCCTTCTCTTTCTTATGAGCAGGAGCAAAGACAAAAGCATTCTTGTTGAGCCTGATCCTGAACCTGAAAGGACCTTGAAGAGAAAGCTAAGAGAAGCTAAAGCACAACTCTCTTCAAAGGACCTGACCGAATTCTTCAAAGAAGAAGAACACATGGCAGCCGAAAACAACAACAATGCAAACAATGCAAGGAAGGTGCTGGGTGACTTTACTGCACCTACTCCCGACTTCTATGGGAGAAGCATCTCTATCCCTGCCATTGGAGTAAACAACTTTGAGCTTAAGCCTCAATTAGTTTCTCTAATGCAACAGAATTGCAAGTTCCATGGACTTCCAATGGAAGATCCTCATCAGTTTTTAGCTGAATTCTTGCAAATTTGTGACACAGTCAAGACTAATGGGGTTAACCTTGAGGTCTACAGACTGATGCTATTCCCTTTTGCTGTAAGAGACAGAGCTAGAATATGGTTGGACTCACAACCTAAAGATAGCCTGGACTCTTGGGAAAAGCTAGTCAATGCCTTCCTGGCAAAATTCTTTCCACCTCAGAAATGGAGTAAGCTTAGAGTGGAAGTCCAAACCTTCAGACAGAAGGATGTAGAATCCCTCTATGAAGCTTGGGAAAGATACAAACAATTAATCAGAAAGTGTCCTTCTGACATGCTTTCTGAATGGAGCATCATAGGTATTTTCTATGATGGTCTCTCTGAACTATCCAAGATGTCTCTGGATAGCTCTGCTGGAGGATCTCTTCATTTGAAGAAGACGCCTACAGAAGCTCAAGAGCTGATTAAAATGGTTGCAAATAACCAATTCATGTACACTTCTGAAAGAAATCCTGTGAACAATGGGACTAGTCAGAAGAAAGGAGTTCTTGAGATTGATACTCTGAATGCCATATTGGCTCAGAACAAAATATTGACTCAACAAGTCAATTTGATCTCTCAAAGTCTGTCTGGAATGCAAAATGCACCAAGCAGTACTAAGGAAGCTTCATCTAAGGAAGAAGAATATGATCTTGAGAACCCTTCAATGGAAGAGGTGAATTACCTAGGAGAACCCTATGGAAACACCTACAATTCTTCATGGAGAAATCACCCAAGTTTCTCATGGAAGAATCAAGAAAGACCTCAACAAGGTTTTAATAACAATAATGGTGGAAGAAACAGGTTTAGCAATGGCAAGCATTTTCCATCATCTTCTCAGCAACAGACAGAGAGTTCTAAGCAGAATACCTCTGACTTAGCAACCATGGTCTCTGATCTAATCAAAACCACTCAAAGTTTCATGACTGAAACAAGGTCCTCCATTAGAAACTTGGAAGGACAAGTGGGTCAGCTGAGCAAGAAAATTACTGAACTCCCTCCTAGTGCTCTCCCAAGCAACACAGAAGAAAATCCAAAAGGAGAGTGCAAAGCCATTAACATGGCCGAATTCTGGGAGGAAGAAGAGGCAGTGAACGCCACTGAGGAAGACCTCACTGGACGTCCACTGGCCTCCTATGAGTTCCCCAATGAGGAACCATGGGAATCTGAGGCTCAAAATGAGACCATAGAGATTCCAATGGATTTACTCCTGCCATTCATGAGCTCTGATGAGTATTCTTCCTCTGAAGAGGAAGAGTATGTCACTGAAGAGCAAGCTGCTAAATACCTTGGAGCAATCATGAAGCTAAATGACAAGTTGTTTGGAAATGAGACTTGGGAGGATGAACCCCCTTTGCTCACCAAAAAACTGGATGACTTGTCTAGGCAGAAATTACCTCAAAAGAGACAAGATCCTGGGAAGTTTTCAATACCTTGTACCATAGGCACCATGACCTTCAAGAAAGCTCTGTGTGACTTAGGGTCAAGTGTGAACCTCATGCCCCTCTCTGTAATGGAGAAGCTAGGGATCCTTGAGGTGCAAGCTGCAAAAATCTCACTAGAGATGGCAGACAACTCAAGAAAACAAGCTCATGGACTTATAGAGGATGTTTTGGTGAAAGTTGAAGACCATTACATCCCTACTGATTTCATAGTCCTAGAGACTGGGAAATGCATGGATGAATCCATCATCCTTGGCAGACCCTTCCTAGCCACAGCAAAGGCTGTGATTGATGTTGATAGAGGTGAACTGATCATTCAAGTGAATGAAAAATCCTTGGTGTTTAAGGCTCAAGGATATCCCTCTATCACCATGGAGAAGAAGCATGAAGAGCTTCCCTCAAATCAGAGACAAACAGAGCCCCCACAGTCAAACTCTAAGTTTGGTGTTGGGAGGCCACAACCAAACTCTAAGTTTGGTGTTGAACCCCCACATTCAAACTCTAAGTTTGGTGTTGGGAGGTTCCAACATTGCTCTGAGTATCTGTGAGGCTCCATGAGAGCCCTCTGTCAAGCTACTGACATTAAAGAAGCGCTTGTTGGGAGGCAACCCAATGCTTTATAATTAACTATTTTGTTTTGTTATTTTATGTCTTTTGTAGGTTGATGATCATAAGAAGTCACAAAATCCATTGAAAAAGCAAAAACAGAATGAAAAACAGGAAGAAAAACAGCACACCCTGGAGGACGCACTTACTGGCGTTTAAACGCCAGTAAGGTTAGCTGTTGGGCGTTTAACGCCCAGTCTGGCACCATTCTGGGCGTTTAACGCCAGAAAGGGGCACCAGACTGGCGTTAAACGCTAGAAAAGGGCAAGAACCTGGCGTTAAACGCCAGGAATGGGCACCAGCCCGGCGTTTAACGCCAGAAATGACTCAAAACGTGATTTTGAGCAACATTTGGTGCAGGGATGACTTTTTTTTGACACCACAGGATCTGTGGACCCCACAGGACCCCCACCAACCCCACCACCACCCTCTCTCTTCTTCCCCCATTCACCAATCACCTCAATACCTCTTCCCCAAAAACCCTTCACCTATCAAATCCCATCTTTCTCTTCCCCACTCACATCCATCCTTCACACAACCCCACCAACCTCACCCTTCAAATTCAAACCACTTTCCCTCCCAAACCCACCCATAATGGCCGAACTCCATCTCCCCTCTCTCCTATAAATACCCTTCTTCACTCCTTCATTTTCACACAACCTAAACACCACTTCTCCCCTTCTTTGGCCGAATACAAAGCCATCCCCTTCTCCCTCATTTCTTCTTCTTCTACTCTCTTCTTTCTTCTTTTGCTCGAGGACGAGCAAACCTTTTAAGTTTGGTGTGGTAAAAGCATTGCTTTTTTCGTTTTCCATAACCATTTATGGCATCCAAGGCCGGAGAAACCTCTAAAAAGAGGAAAGGGAAGGCAAAAGCTTCCACCTCCGAGTCATGGGAGATGGATAGATTCATCTCAAGGGTGCATCAAGACCACTTCTATGAAGTTGTGGCCTTGAAGAAGGTGATCCCCGAGGTCCCCTTTTCACTCAAAAGGGGTGAATATCCGGAAATCCGCCATGAGATCCGAAGAAGAGGTTGGGAAGTTCTTACCAACCCCATTCAACAAGTCGGAATCTTGATGGTTCAAGAGTTCTATGCCAATGCATGGATCACCAAGAACCATGATCAAAGTGTGAACCCGGATCCAAAGAATTATCTTACTATGGTTCGGGGGAAATACTTGGATTTTAGTCCGGAAAATGTAAGGTTAGCATTCAACTTGCCCATGATGCAAGGAGATGCACATCCTTACACTAGAAGGGTCAACTTTGATCAAAGGTTGGACCAAGTCCTCACAGTTATATGTGAAGAGGGCGCACAATGGAAGAGAGATTCAAGAGGCAAGCCGGTTCAATTGAGAAGGCATGACCTCAAACCCGTGGCTAGAGGATGGTTGGAGTTCATTCAACGCTCAATCATTCCCACTAGCAACCGGTCCGAAGTTACTCTAGACCGGGCCATCATGATTCATAGCATCATGATTGGAGAAGAAGTGGAAGTTCATGAGGTTATAGCCCAAGAACTCTATAAGGTGGCGGACAAGTCCTCTACCTTGGCAAGGTTAGCCTTTCCTCATCTCATTTGTCACCTCTGTTATTCAGTTGGAGTTGACATAGAGGGAGACACCCCCATTGATGAGGATAAGCCCATCACTAAGAAGAGGATGGAGCACACAAGAGACCCCTATCATCATGAGATCCCTGAGATGCCCCAAGGGATGCACTTTCCTCCACAAAACTATTGGGAGCAACTAAACACCTCCCTAGGAGAATTGAGTTCCAACATGGGACAACTAAGGGTGGAGCATCAAGAACACTCCATCATCCTCCATGAAATTAGAGAAGATCAAAGAATCATGAGGGAGGAGCAACAAAGACAAGGAAGAGACATTGAGGAGCTCAAGCACTCCATAGGATCTTCAAGAGGAAGAAAGAGCCGCCATCACTAAGGTGGACCCGTTCTTTGATTTCCTTGTTCTTTATTCTTCTGTTTTTCGAATTTTATGCTTATGTTTATCCATGTTTGTGTCTTGTGATCATTAGTGTCTTAGTGTCTATGCCTTAAAGTTATGAATGTCCTATGAATCCATCACCTTTCTTAAAAAAAAAAAAATACGTGCTTAATTGAAAAGAAAAAGAATTGCATGAATTTTGAATTTTATAATAGTTTAATTATTTTTGATGTGGTGGCAATACTCTTGTTCTCTGAATGTATGCTTGAACAGTGCATATGTCCTTTGAATTTGTGGTTCATGAATGTTGGCTCTTGAAAGAATGATGAAAAAGGAGACATGTTACTGAGGATCTGAAAAATCATTAAAAATGATTCTTGAAACAAGAAAAAGCAGTGAATACAAAAAAAAAGAAAAAAAAAGAGAAAAAAAAAAGAGGGCGAAAAAAAAAACGAAAAAGAAAAAGAAAAAGAAAGAATAAAGTTGTGATCCGAGGCAAAAAGAGTGTGCTTAAGAACCCTGGACACCTCTAATTGGGGACTCTAGCAAAGCTGGGTCACAATCTGAAAAGGTTCACCCAGTTATGTGTCTGTGGCATGTATGTATCCGGTGGTAATACTGGAAGACAGAGTGCTTTGGGCCACGGCCAAGACTCATAAAGTAGCTGTGTTCAAGAATCATTATACTTAACTAGGAGAATCAATAACACTATCTGGATTCTGAGTTCCTAAAGAAGTCAATCATTCTGAGTTGCAAAGGATAGAGTGAGATGCCAAAACTGTTCAGAGGCAAAAAGCTAAAAGCCCCGCTCATCTAATTAATACTGATCTTCATAGATGTTTTTGGAATTCATTGCATATTCTCTTCTTTTTATCTTATTTGATTTTTAGTTGCTTGAGGACAAGCAACAATTTAAGTTTGGTGTTGTGATGAGCGGATAATTTATACACTTTTTGGCATTGTTTTTAGTATGTTTTTGGTATGATCTAGTTAGTTTTTAATATATTTTTATTAGTTTTTAGTTAAAATTCACTTTTCTGGACTTTACTATGAGTTTGTGTGTTTTTCTGTGATTTCAGGTATTTTCTGGCTGAAATTGAGGGATCTGAGCAAAAATCTGATCCAGAGACTCAAAAAGACTGCAGATGCTGTTGGATTCTGACCTCCCTGCACTCGAAGTGGATTTTCTGGAGCTACAGAAGCCCAATTGGCGCGCTCTCAAATGGATACCATTCTGGGCGTTTAACGCCAGGATGGCACAAGGGGGAGAATTTTGTTTTCAAATCAATTTTTTTCAAGTTTTCAAAGTTTTTCAAAATCAAATCTTTTTCAAATCATATCTTTTCAATCAAATGTTTTCAAAATCAATTTCTTTCCTTTTTCAAAGATACTTGCTAACAATTAATGATTTGATTAAACATTTCACGTATGTTGCCTTTTCTGTTGAGAAAGGTTTAATGTTTGAATCATATCTTTTTTTGTTAGCCAAGTTATTAATTTTTAAAATCAAATCTTTTTAAAATTGTTTTCAAATCATATCTTCTCAATCACATTTTTTTAAAACCAATCATATCTTCTTAACCTCATCTTTTTCAAAATAGATTTCAATCAAATCTTTTTGACTTCTAATTTCAAAATATTTTTCAAAAATCACTTGATTTCTTTCCCACTCTTATTTTCGAAAATTAATTAGTGTTTTTCAAAATGTTTTCAATTTCTTTAACTTAATTTTCGAAAATTCTCTTCCCCTCTTCCCACATCCTTCTATTTATGGAGTACCACTCCTTCTCAATGCACAATTCGAACTCTCTCTGATTAAGTTCGAATTCTTCTACCTCCTTCTTCTATTCTTCTGTTCTTCTGACACCTCAAGGAATCTCTATACTGTGACATAGAGGATTCCACATTTTCTTGTTCTCTTCTCTTTCATATGAGCAGGAGCAGAGACAAAGGCATTCTTGTTGAAGCTGACCCTGAACCTGAGAGGACCTTGAAGCGAAAGCTAAGAGAAGCTAAGGCACAATTCTCTATAGAGGACCTAACCGAATTCTTCAAAGAAGAAGAAGACATGGCAGCCGAAAACAACAACAATGCAAACAATGCAAGGAAGGTGCTGGGTGACTTTACTGCACCTACTCCCGACTTTTATGGGAGAAGCATCTCTATCCCTGCCATTGGAGCAAACAACTTTGAGCTTAAGCCTCAATTAGTTTCTCTAATGCAACAGAATTGCAAGTTCCATGGACTTCCATTGGAAGATCCTCATCAGTTTTTAGCTGAGTTCTTGCAAATCTGTGACACAGTCAAGACTAATGGGGTTGACCCTGAGGTCTACAGACTGATGCTATTCCCTTTTGCTGTAAGAGACAGAGCTAGAATATGGTTGGACTCTCAACCTAAAGAAAGCCTGCACTCTTGGGAAAAGCTAGTCAATGCCTTCTTGGCAAAGTTCTTTCCACCTCAAAAATTGAGTAAGCTTAGAGTGGAAGTCCAAACCTTCAGACAGAAGGATGGAGAATCCTTCTATGAAGCTTGGGAAAGATACAAATTGATCAGAAAATGTCCATCTGACATACTTTCTGAATGGAGCATCATAGGTATTTTCTATGATGGTCTCTCTGAACTATCCAAGATGTCTTTGGATAGCTCTGCTGGAGGATCTCTTCATTTGAAGAAGACGCCTACAGAAGCTCAAGAGCTAATTGAAATGGTTGCAAATAACCAATTCATGTACACTTCTGAAAGGAATCCTATGAACAATGGGACAAATCAGAAGAAAGGAGTTCTTGAGATTGATGCTCTGAATGCCATTCTGGCTCAGAACAAGATATTGAATCAACAAGTCAATTTGATTTCTCAAAGTCTGTCTGGAATGCAAAGTGCACCAAGCAGTACTAAGGATGCTTCATCTAAAGAAGAAGCCTATTGTTCATACCCTGACCGAGCTCCTCCAGCTCGGCAAAATCATAAAAGGTCCGACCTCATCTTAAGGCTCACGCCTAAAGGTCGGACCTCGGACGATAATGCAAGGAAGGCCCATCAGAAGGAACACAGCCCAAAATCTAAAGGCCGAAAAGGCCTAGAAGAGGCGGTTCCACAAAGATAGAGATAAAACTCCCAAAAGATAAGATAAGATAAGAATATCTTATCCAGGGAAGATCACGGCCAACTACTATAAATACACTGGAGCACCCAGGTATGAGACACATTCTACATTCTACACATATCTGCTTGGACCCATGCTAACTTAAGCATCGGAGTGTCATTGCAGGTACAACCACCCGCCGCACAGCGCATCAAGCTCGGGTCACGGAACCCCCACCTCGGGTCTTGCCAGACGACCGAGCTCCACGTTTCAGGTAACCCTCGGAACATTGGCGCCGTTGCCGGGGACCTGGAAGTCATCCCTTTACCATGGCGGACGACCCTCCCAACAATGACCACGCTACATCAGAACAAGAGGAGGAAGTTGACACCGGAGAACGACCGGACAGCCCTCTATCACCGCGCACTCCAGGAGGAAACAAACAGAATCGCCCAAAGACATCACTCCCAAACAAAGATCCACAAAATCCCGAAAAAGAAAAGAGCTCAGAAATTCTAGAAGCAGTCCGGGCACAACAGAACCGACTGAAACAACTCGAAGAGGACATAAAGAAGCAGAAAGAAACTGAACAAGATCTGAGAAGGGAGGCTCGCAAGCGCAGAGAATTAGAAGAAAAACTACGGAAAATAGAGGCCAACCTGAAAGACCGGACGGAACGCGGCACCACCCCGAAGGCAACCATGATCCCTTCACGCAAGAGATCATGGAGGAGAAGGTACCGCGAAACTTCAAACCACCCGATATGGATCCCTACGACGGCACCACCGATCCAAGTCACCACCTCAGCAACTTCAGAAGCAGAATGTACCTGGTCGACGCCTCCGACGCGATTCGATGCAAAGCCTTCCCCACCACTCTCACCAAGTCAGCCATGAAGTGGTTCGACAACCTGCAACCAAAATCAATCACCAGCTTCGAAGACCTAACCAAAAAATTCCTAACGAGGTTCTCTATTCAAAAGGACAAGACAAAACATGCCCCCAGTCTACTCGGGGTCAAACAAGGTAACCAAGAAACTCTCCGAGAATACATGGAGCGATTCAACAAAGCCTGCCTGGACATACAACACTTGCCCACTGAAGCAGCTATCATGGGACTGGAAAACGGCCTAAAGGAAGGACCGTTTAGCCAATCCCTATCCAAACGATACCCGACCTCCCTATACGAGGTGCAGGAGCGGGCAGAAAAATATATCAATATGGAGGAAACCTCCCAGCTAAGAGACTCTTCTAGGAAGGAATCAACCTACCCACTCCGAGATTGAGATCGGGAACAGAAGAAGAAAGAAGAACCCAACTCGGACAAGCCACGGAAGTACCACAACTACACCCCCCTCCGAGTCTCCCTGGTAGACATCTACAGAGAAGTATGCCACACCGAAAAGATCCCACCACCCCGACCTCTAAAACACAAGAGAGCGGGGAGAGATCGGTCCGAATACTGTGAATATCACAAGCTCTACGGTCATTCTACCAACGACTGCCACGACCTAAAGAATGTTATAGAAAAGCTAGCCAGAGAAGGAAAACTCGACAGGTACATAGCAGAGAAAGGAGAAGAGACCAAGAAGAGAAGGAGGGGAGATAACGAAGATCGGACCGAACAAACCCCGCGAACCCCTGAAAGGCACGTACACATGATAAACGGAGGTTTTGCAGGCGGAGGAACATCCAGATCCTCGCGAAAAAGACACCTCAAAGAAGTCTATCATGTCCAAGAAGACAGTCCCCTGCCCGAGTTACCCACTATCTCATTTACCCGAGAAGATGCTCAAGGGATAATACCCGGGCACGACGATCCAATGGTGATCACCGTTATTCTAGCAAACGCCAACTTACATCGAACCCTGATTGACCAGGGAAGCTCAGCAGATATCCTGTTCAAAGCGGCCTTCGACAAGCTCGGACTTGAAGAAAAAGAGCTAAAAGCCTATCCCACCGACCTATTTGGGCTAGGGGACACCCCGATCCATCCCTTAGGATACATCTCGCTACACACTACCTTTGGAAGAGGCGAGCAATCTAAAACATTAAGCATCGACTACATTGTAGTCGACGTCACTTCAGCATACAATGCCCTCATTGGGCGACCAACCTTAAACAGACTGGCAGCTATAGTCTCGACCCCACACCTCTGTATGAAGTTCCCTACCACAAAAGGAATCGCTACCCTAAAGGGCGACCAAAAACTAGCACGGCGATGCTACAACGAAAGCCTAAGCCTAAAAGGGAAAGAGATCAACACGATAGAACTTGGACGAGTTCAAGCCCGAGAAGATCTTCGGCCACAACCAGAGGGAGAAACCGAAAAAGTCCAGATTGGGAGCACACCTGAAAAAATAACAAACATAGGGGCAAATCTCGAGGCAGGCCTAAAAGAGGAACTCATAAACCTCTTAAGGGAGAATTCCGACCTCTTCGCCTGGAAAGCCTCCGACATGCCAGGCATAAGCCCCGATCTGATGTGCCATAAGCTATCAGTGTACCCGGGATCCCGACTTGTCCAACAAAGACGCAGGAAGCTCGGGCCCGAACGCATGCAAGCAATAGAAGAACAAGTACAAGCACTACTAGATGCAGGGTTCATTAGGGAAGTAAAATACCCCCTATGGCTCGCAAACGTGGTCCTGGTAAAAAAGTCCAATGGAAAATGGAGGATGTGCGTCGACTACACGGATCTCAACAAAGCCTGCCCCAAAGATCCATATCCGCTACCAAACATCGACGCCTTAGTAGACGCAGCCTCAGGCTATAGATATCTCTCCTTCATGGACGCATACTCGGGATACAACCAAATCCCGATGTATGGACCTGACCAAGAAAAGACCTCGTTCATAACCCCAAGGGCAAACTACTGCTACGTAGTAATGCCCTTCGGGCTGAAGAACGCAGGGGCAACCTACCAGAGGCCAATGAACAAAGTGTTCTCAGAGCACATCGGACTACAACTGGAGGTGTACGTCGACGACATGCTGGTAAAGACACAAGAAGACAGAAACTTGCTGACCGACCTCACCAGTGTCTTCGGTACCCTCAGAAAACACAACATGAGACTTAACCCGACAAAGTGCACCTTCGCCGCAGAAGCCGGAAAGTTCTTAGGCTTCATGCTGACTCAAAGGGGCATCGAAGCAAACCCGGACAAATGCCAAGCAATACTCAATATGAAGAGCCCGACGTGTGTCAAAGAAGTACAACAACTGAATGGAAGGCTGGCCGCCCTATCAAGATTCTTGGCAGGATCAGCAATAAAATCACTACCTCTCTACTCACTCCTAAAGAAAGGGAAACCCTTCTCGTGGACCCCGGAGTGCGAAAAAGCCTTTCAAGAATTCAAGGAATTCCTCGGGCAGCCACCAGTCCTAACCAGACCTTTAAAAGGGGAAGAGCTCGTACTATACCTCTCGGTCGGACATCGAGCAATCGCTTCAGCATTAATACGAGAAAATGACCAAGGACAGCACCCCATATACTTTGTAAGCAAGGCACTACAAGGGCCGAATTAAACTATCAGAAAATAGAAAAATTCGCCTACGCCCTAGTGTTCACAGCTCGGAGGCTCCGTCCCTACTTTCAAGCCCACACCATCAAAGTCCGGACAAACCAACCCATGAGACACATCCTACAAAAACAGACCTGGCAGGACGAATCCTACAATGGGCGGTGGAACTGTCCGAGTTCGACCTCCACTATGAAGCCCGGACTGCGATAAAATCTCAGTATCTAGCCGACTTCATCGCAGAATACACCGAGACCCCTGGAACCCCACTCTCGTGGAACCTGTATGTCGATGGGTCCTCAAACAAAACAGGAAGCGGAGCCGGTGTTATACTCGAAAGCGACCAAGGAACGCGGATAGAACTATCCCTAAAATTTGAGTTCCAGGCTTCGAACAACCAAGCCGAATACGAGGCCCTACTAGCAGGACTAAAGCTAGCCGAAGAGGTCGGAGCCCAGAGAATCACGATCTTCAGCGACTCCCAGGTCATCACATCACAAGTAAATGGAAGTTATCAGGCCAAAGACCCAACTATGAAAAAATACCTGGACCAAACGCAGGCACAATTACGCCACTTTCCAGAAATACAAATACAGCACATACCTCGGGAACAAAATGCCCGGGCAGACGCCCTCTCAAAGCTCGCTAGCACCAAGCCCGGAGGCAACAACAGAAGTCTCCTCCAAGAAACCTTACAATCTCCCTCCGTGCTAAGAGAGGAAGAAACGCTAAATATATCCAACCAACAGCAAGGATGGATGACCCCCATACTCAACTACCTGAAGTCGGGAATTCTCCCCGCCGAAAGAAAAGAAGCTAAAAGACTTACAAAGGACGCCCAAAATTATACACTAATTCACGACGTATTATACAGAAGAGGATTCTCAAACCCCCTCCTTAGGTGCGTCCCAACCTCAGAAACAAAAGGCGTCCTCAAAGAAGTCCACGAAGGCATGTGTGGGAACCATCTCGGATCTCGGGCACTATCCAAAATAGTAGTCAGAGCCGGGTTCTACTGGCCGACCTTGCAAAGAGACGCAACAGAGTTTGTGAAAATATGCCCCCCCTGCCAAAAACACGCCAATTTTCACAGAGCACCACCCGAAGACCTTATCAGCATCACTGCACCATGGCCCTTCGCAAAATGGGGACTCGACCTACTCGGCCCGTTCCCACAAGGACCGGGGCAAGTCAAATACCTCATAGTAGGGGTCGACTACTTCACAAAGTGGATCGAAGCTGAACCCTTAGCCACCATTACGGCTCAGAAAAGCCGCAAATTCCTATACAAAAACATTGTCACAAGGTTCGGAGTCCCTACTCCATCACAACAGACAATGGAACACAATTCACGGACACAAGTTTTCAGAAATTGGTGGCCGAACTAAAAATCAAACAGCAATTCACATCAGTCGAGCACCCACAAGCCAATGGGCAAGCGGAAGCTGCAAATAAAGTCATCTTGGCCGGGTTAAAACGAAGACTCCAAGAGGCCAAAGGGGCATGGGCCGAAGAGCTCCCCCAGGTGCTATGGGCATATCGGACAACCCCACACTCTACAACGGGAGAATCGCCATTCCGACTAGCTTATGGAATGGAGGCAATGATTCCTATTGAAATAGAGGAAGGGTCACCTAGAACCATCTTCTACAACGAAAAAGATAACCCGCAGGCACAAAGGGAAGAACTCGACCTCCTCCCCGAGGTCCGAGAAGGAGCTCGGATTCGAGAAGAAGCCTTAAAACGGCGAACGGCCCTCAGATACAATCAGAAAGTAATAAAGCGAAGCTTCTCCATTCATGACCTGATTCTAATCCGAAATGACATCGGAACACAAAAGTCGGGAGAAGGAAAGCTAGCTGCAAATTGGAAAGGACCCTACAAGGTAACAGAAGTCTTAGGGACAGGCTATTACAAAGTATCCGACCTAGAGGGCAATGAGCTGCCCAGGGCCTGGCACGCCTGTAACCTAAGACGGTACTACAGCTAGAAAAATTTAACCCAAGGTGTACTCTTTTTCCCTACAAGGGTTTTTTAATGAGACACCCGGTTAAAGTAAGACACCCGAACTAGTCAAGGGTAAACACTCTGTAAATATTCTTTTTTTAATACTAATCAAATTTCTCTATTTTCTTTTCTTCTTCCTCATGAGGAAACAAAATCCTAGAAAGTACCCCGCCAAGGCGCATTAATTTATGCTCGGCAAAACGCAAAAAATCATTTGCCAAGAGACCACACAAGGTCGGCAAAGATAAAGCGACGAGGTTCAAATTAATGTGAGAAGTTATAAAGTAACTCTGAAAAGGCTCAAAAAGCCAAATAAAAAGAGATTACAAAAATAACTTAAAGGGCCGACCGACAACAAGGTCGGACCCAACAAAGGAGGTACTCGAAACGTCCGAGGTCCGAGGAAAAAGCCCGGATCAAAAGGAAGAAGCCTTAAAACGGCGAAAACAAGGATTTCGAAAACGCTTACTAAAAAGTTGCTTTACAAAAACAACTAAAAGGTACAAGCGAAAGAACGAAATCGAAGGAAGTTTCGAAAACGCTTACTAAAAAGTTGCTTTACAAAAAATAACTAAAAAGTACAAGCGAAAGAACGAAATCGAAGGAAGTTTCGAAAACGCTTACTAAAAAGTTGCTTTACAAAAACAACTAAAAAGTACAAAGCGAAAGAACGAAACCAAAGGCAAAAGTTCCAAGCGCTAGCTAAAAAGTTGTTATCCAAAAACAACTAAAAAGCATAAAAGCGAAACAAAAAGCCAAAACGCGAACAAAAACACCGCATAAATAAGCTAAAAAGTTACTACAAGTAGCTAATAATCAAAAAGGTGTCCAAAGCGTTCGCAGAAACCATCCAAAAACAAAAGAGCCCACAGGTCGGGCAAAACACCAAAAATAAAAGATTACAGAGGATCAAGGCCCTTTCCGGACTCCACATCAACAGCAGGCTGCGGAGGAAACATAGATATCGGAACTGCATCGACGGCAACGTCATCCCGATTTGAAACCTCCACGCCAGATCCATTCCCGACCAAAGGTGAAGTCGGGTTCTCAACTGGAACACTGGGATCGGACATCGGAACCTCATCCTCGGTAGGAGCAGGAACAATCTTTCCCTCCACAACAACGTTATCCGTACTGAATAAGCTCAGATCCAGGTCGGGAGCAAGAACCCGGACCTGATCCCTCAAATTCACAAACATAGCATCCATACCCTTGGCCACATGACCTTCCAGCTCGTAAAAATCATCCCGAGCAGATTGCAACTTCTCCTTTGTCTCCACAAGCTCGGCATACAGCTTAGTATAATTCTCTGTAGCCGCCTTCGCCATCTCCTCAGATGTCTTCGCTGACGCCACAGCCGCGGTAGCTTTAGCTTTCTCTTTCTCAAAAGACGCCTCCAGCTCAGTAATCCTGGCAGCCTTCAGTTGACTAATCCTCTCAAACTCAGACTGAGCCTTCTCAAGTCGGGAGCTGGTCGCACCAATAGGGGATTTCTTGAACTCCCGGGCAATAGCGGCATGAAGACTAGCCATCCGGACACAGCTCCACGCCATATACTGAAAATGATGCTCCATAGACACATCATCAGTAGAAATAAAGGTCTGAGGGAGAATATGCTGCTCAACCCAACCAAGAGCATCAAAATCCTTATCATTGAAACCGGCAGGCTCTTGAGAGGTCCTCTGCTTCTTGGGAGGAGGACCCGAGAACGGAGGAGGAGAAGAGGTAGCAGGCCCAGAGGTCGGAGGATCCTGACTTATAGCTCGGAAGTGGGGAGTCGGAATAGTCTTCGACCGAGTCTGAACACCCACGGTAGTCTTCTGCGGAGAAGATCGGGCGGAAGCCTCCCCGGCCTCGATATTCCGAGCAGCCACAGACTTCTTCGTCCGGCGAAGGAACTTCATAGAATCCGCCTGAGAAGACATCTCTGCAAGAAATAAAAAAGAAAAGGATTACCACAACAGAAATTCCACCAAAAACAAGCAAAACCAAAAAACCAAAAAGATGAATCTCGGAAGAGGTCGGGAGCTACCTAACTCGGAACGGAGAAGGCTTGGATCTCCCAACATTTTCTTCGTGTCCAAGTGAGGTGCCCGACCCCATAAACTGCTCACCACACCCACAAAAGCCTGCTCCACCTCATCTAGACTCTCAAAAGTATACTTAGCAGACACTATATTCTCCTGCCAACAAAGAGGAAAAGAAGGCTCCCCACTCTCATCTAGAAAGAAAGGTCGGACGTCTCCAGCAGCCCGGACCTTGAAATAAAAGTTCTTAAAATCGTGAAAAGACTCATCATACAGGGTACAAAACTTCCTCCCCTGGTTAGCCCTAAAAGAGACCCAAGATACCTTCCCTCCACCCGAACCCGGCTTCGTCAACACAAACAAATAGGAAAAAAGGGAAATAGAGGGAGAGACACCCAGAAACTGACACAAAAGTTGAAACAGCTTTAAAAATGCCCAAGAATTTGGATGGAGCTGCGTAGGGGCAAGGTTACAAGACCACAACACCTCGGACTCCAGGTCGGTAAAAGGAAGTCGGACACTCATCTTAGAGAAAAAACAATCATAAGCGTAAAAGAAGAGCTTCTCGGAACTATCTAAAGGCGGGAAGCAAACTCTCTCCTCGGAATCCGGGGCTACTAATTCATAATCCCCCTCAGACTCTCTATCTTCACATATGCTACATTGCCTACGAAACCTAGCTAAATACTCAGAATCTACCACAGAAGGGACTTTTAGAGGAACAGGATCTACCCAACCAAGACCACTCGGAATCTTGGTCGACATCGCTTGAAGAACCTTTCGAGACATAAAAATCTTGCCTACAAAGAAAAATACAAACAACAAGCAAAAATCATAAAGCAGACGGCGAAAACCCATTCAGCAAAACAAGAAACAAAGATCTTTTAGAAAAAAAAAATGCAGCAACCCGAAACGAAATACCAGAGAAAAGAGCCCCCCCATACAAACAAACAAAGTGATGGCGGCGCCTCTTTTCGGGGCAACCCAGGCATAGAGAAAAAGAAACAAACAAAGAGCCACACAAAAGAAACAGAAGCATATGTGCACAAGAAAAGAGATGGGAAAAAACCTGGAAGAAGGAAGCGAGGACGACGAGCTCCAAAGACAAGGAAAACGGAACGGCGGCGCAGAGGAAACCCCGGAAAAGCACGCGGAAAAATTCGGAGAGCAAAGAGAAAAGCGATGCTCGAAAAAGGAAATGGCGAAACTTAAAGAAGGGAACAGAATAAACGAAAGGAAGGGAGCAAATAAATAATACCGTCACAGAGCCCGAACGGAAATCGAGGAGAAACGGTAAAATGCAATAAATGCAGGAACGGTCATTTTGAATTTTGAAAAGACTACTATGCCCGAACTCGACCTCCCAAAAAAGGACGAACTCGGGCAGAGGCACTGTTCATACCCTTACCGAGCTCCTCCAGCTCGGCAAAATCATAAAAGGTCCGACCTCATCTTAAGGCTCACGCCTAAAGGTCGGACCTCGGACGATAATGCAAGGAAGGCCCATCAGAAGGAACACAGCCCAAAATCTAAAGGCCGAAAAGGCCTAGAAGAGGCGGTTCCACAAAGATAGAGATAAAACTCCCAAAAGATAAGATAAGATAAGAATATCTTATCCAGGGAAGATCACGGCCAACTACTATAAATACACTGGAGCACCCAGGTATGAGACACATTCTACATTCTACACATATCTGCTTGGACCCATGCTAACTTAAGCATCGGAGTGTCATTGCAGGTACAACCACCCGCCGCACAGCGCATCAAGCTCGGGTCACGGAAACACCTATAATTCTTCATGGAGAAATCACCCAAATTTCTCATGGAAGAATCAAGAGAGACCTCAACAAGGTTTCAACAACAATAATGGTGGAAGAAACAGGTTTAGCAATGGAAAGCCTTTTCCATCATCTTCTCAACAACAGACAGAGAGCTCTAAGCAGAACACCTCTGACTTAGCAACCATGGTCTCTGATCTAATCAAAACCACTCAAAGTTTCATGACTGAAACACGGTCCTCCATTAGGAATTTGGAGGCACAAGTGGGACAGCTGAGCAAGAAAGTTACTGAACTCCCTCCTAGTACTCTCCCAAGCAATACAGAAGAAAATCCAAAAGGAGAATGCAAGGCCATCAACATGGCCAAATTTGGAGAGGAAGGAGAGGAAGTGAACGCCACTGAGGAAGTCCTTAGTGGGCGTGCACTGACCTCCAAAGAGTTCCCCAATGAGGAACCATGGGAATCTGAGGCTCAAAATGAGACCATAGAGATTCCATTGGACTTACTTCTGCCTTTCATGAGCTCTGATGAGTATTCTTCCTCTGAAGAGGATGAGTATGTCACTGAAGAGCAAGTTGCTAAATACCTTGGAGCAATCATGAAGCTAAATGACAAGTTATTTGGAAATGAGACTTGGGAGGATGAACCTCCTTTGCTCACCAAAGAACTGGATGACTTGTCTAGGCAGAAATTACCTCAAAAGAGACAAGATCCTGGGAAGTTTTTAATACCTTGCACCATAGGCAACATGACCTTCAAGAAGGCTCTGTGTGACTTAGGGTCAAGTGTAAACCTCATGCCTCTCTCTGTAATGGAGCTAGGGATCTTTGAGGTGCAAGCTGCAAGAATCTCACTGGAGATGGCAGACAACTCAAGAAAACAAGCTCATGGACTTGTAGAGGATGTTTTGGTGAAAATTGAAAACCATTACATCCCTGCGGATTTCATAGTCCTAGAGACTGGGAAGTGCATGGATGAAACCATCATCCTTGGCAGACCCTTCCTGGCCACAGCAAAGGCTGTGATTGATGTTGATAGAGGAGAGTTGATCATTCAAGTGAATGAAGAATCCTTGGTGTTTAAGGCTCAAGGATATCCCTCTGTCACCATGGAGAGGTAGCATGAAGAGCTTCTCTCAATTCAGAGTCAAACAGAGCCCCCACAGTCAAACTCTAAGTTTGGTGTTGGGAGGTGATGAGCGGATAATTTATACACTTTTTGGCATTGTTTTTAGTATGTTTTTGGTATGATCTAGTTAGTTTTTAATATATTTTTATTAGTTTTTAGTTAAAATTCACTTTTCTGGACTTTACTATGAGTTTGTGTGTTTTTCTGTGATTTCAGGTATTTTCTGGCTGAAATTGAGGGACCTGAGCAAAAATCTGATTCAGAGACTGAAAAGGACTGCAGATGCTGTTGGATTCTGACCTCCCTGCACTCGAAGTTAATTTTCTGGAGCTACAGAAGCCCGATTGGCGCGCTCTCAACGGCGTTGGAAAGTAGACATCCTGGGCTTTCCAGCAATATATGATAGTCCATACTTTGCCCAAGCTTTGATGGCCCAAACCGGCGTTCAAAGTCACCTCAAGAAATCCCAGCGTTAAACGCTGGAACTGGCACCCAAATGGGAGTTAAACGCCCAAACTGGCATAAAAGCTGGCGTTTAACTCCAAGAAGAGTCTCTACACGAAAATGCTTCATTGCTCAGCCCAAGCACACACCAAGTGGGCCCGGAAGTGGATTTTTATGTCATTTACTCATCTCTGTACACCCTAGGCTACTAGTTTTCTATAAGTAGGACCTTTTACTATTGTATTGATATATCGGGGTAGCTATCTTCGTGTTTTATGCTATCTTAGATCATTGGGAGGCTGGCCATTCGGCCATGCCTAGACCTTATGCTTATGTATTTTCAACGGTGGAGTTTCTACACACCATAGATTAAGGTGTGGAGCTCTGCTGTACCTCGAGTATTAATGCAATTACTATTGTTCTTCCATTCAATTCCGCTTGTTCTTTGTCCAAGATATCACTTGTTCTCCAACTTGATGAATGTGATGATCCGTGACACTCATCATCATTCTCACTCATGAACAAGGTGACTGACAACCACTCTTGTTCTACAAGCAATCAAAGCTCTAGTGAATATCTCTTGGATTCCTGATAACACGATGCATGGTTGATCGCCTGACAACCGAGTGCTCGCCTGACAAATGAGCCAGCCATTCCGTGAGATCAGAGTCTTCGTGGTATAGGCGAGAACTGATGGCGGCATTCAAGAGAATCCGGAAGGTCTAACCTTGTCTGTGGTATTCTGAGTAGGATTCAATGATTGAATGACTGTGACGTGCTTCAAACTCCTGAAGGCGGGGCGTTAGTGACAGACGCAAAAGAATCACTGGATTCTATTCCGGCCTGATTGAGAACCGACAGATGGATAGTCGTGCCGTGACAGGGTGCGTTGAACATTTCCAATGAGAGGATGGGAGGTAGCCACTGACAACGGTGAAACCCTTGCATAAGCTTGCCATGGAAAGGAGTAAGAAGGATTGGATGAAGACTGTAGGAAAGCAGAGAGACGGAAGGGAAGGCATCTTTATACACTTATCTGAAGTTCCTACCAATGAATTACATAAGTATATCTATCCTTATCTTTTATGCTATTTTCGTTCATCACCATATACATCTGAGTCTGCCTGACTAAGATTTACAAGATGACCATAGCTTGCTTCAATACTAACAATCTTCGTGGGATCGACCCTTACTCACGTAAGGTATTACTTGGACGACCCAGTGCACTTGCTGGTTAGTTGTGCGAAGTTGTGTAATGCCATGGAATTGAACTACCAAGCTCTTGGAGTTCATGACCGGGGATTATGAGAGTTGTGAAAAAGTAATTGTTCACAATTTCGCGCACCAGGAGGCCACAACCAAACTCTAAGTTTGGTGTTGAACCCCCACATTCAAACTCTAAGTTTGGTGTTGGGAGGTTCCAACATTGCTCTGAGTATCTGTGAGGCTCTATGAGAGCCCTCTGTCAAGCTACTGACATTAAAGAAGCGCTTGTTGGGAGGCAACCCAATGATTATATTTCATCTATTTTTCTTTGTTATTTTATGTTTTTTGTAGGTTGATGATCATAAGAAGACAAAAAATCAATTGAAAAAGCAAAAACAGAATGAAAAACAGGAAGAAAAATAGCACACCCTGGAGGAAGAACCCACTGGCGTTTAAACGCCAGTGAGGCTAGCAATTGGGCGTTTAACGCCCAGTCTGGCACCATTCTGGGCGTTTAACGCCAGAAAGGGGTACCAGACTGGCGTTAAACGCCAGAAAAGGGCAAGAACCTGGCGTTAAACGCCAGGAATGGGCACCAGCCCGGCGTTTAACGCCAGAAATGGCTCAAAACGTGATTTTGAATGCCATTTAGTGCAGGGATGACTTTTCCTTGACACCACAGGATCTGTGGACCCCACAGGACCCCCACCAACCCCACCACCACCCTCTCTCTTCTTCACCCATTCACCAATCACCTCAATACCTCTTCCCCAAAAACCCTTCACCTATCAAATCCCTTCTTTCTCTTCACCACTCACATCCATCCTTCATAAAACCCCACCAACCTCACCCTTCAAATTCAAACCACTTTCCCTCCCAAACCCACCCATAATGGCCGAACCCCATCTCCCCCCTCTCCTATATAAACCCTTCTTCACCCCTTCATTTTCACACAACCTAAAACACCACTTCTCCCCCTCTTTGGCCGAATACATAAGCCACTCCCTTCTTCCTCATTTCTTCTTCTTCTACTCTCTTCTTTCTTCTTTTGCTCGAGGACGAGCAAATTTTTTAAGTTTGGTGTGGTAAAAGCATTGCTTTTTGTTTTTTCCATAACCATTTATGGCATCCAAGGCCGGAGAAACCTCTAAAAAGAGGAAAGGGAAGGCAAAAGCTTTCACCTCTGAGTCATGGGAGATGGATAGATTCATCTCAAGGGTGCATCAAGACCACTTCTATGAAGTTGTGGCTTTGAAGAAGGTGATCCCTGAGGTCGCCTTTTCACTCAAAAAGGGTGAATATCCGGAGATCCGGCATGAGATCCGAAGAAGAGGTTGGTAAGTGCTTACCAACCCCATTCAACAAGTCGGAATCTTGATGGTTCAAGAGTTCTATGCCAATGCATGGATCACCAAGAACCATGATCAAAGTGTGAACCCGGATCCAAAGAATTATCTTACAATGGTTCGGGGAAAATACTTGGATTTTAGTCCGGAAAGTGTAAGGTTGGCATTCAATTTGCCCATGATGCAAGGAGATGAACATCCTTACACTAGAAGGGTCAACTTTGATCAAAGGTTGGACCAAGTCCTCACAGTCATATGTGAAGAGGGCGCACAATGGAAGAGAGATTCAAGAGGCAAGCCAGTTCAATTGAGAAGGCATGACCTCAAGCCCGTGGCTAGAGGATGGTTGGAGTTTATCCAACGCTCAATCATTCCCACTAGCAACCGGTCCGAAGTTACTCTAGACCGGGCCATCATGATTCATAGCATCATGATTGAAGAAGAAGTGGAAGTTCATGAGGTTATAGCCCAAGAACTTTATAAGGTGGCGGACAAGTCCTCTACCTTAGCAAGGTTAGCCTTTCCTCATCTCATTTGTCACCTCTGTTATTCAGTTGGAGTTGACATAGAAGGAGACATCCCCATTGATGAGGATAAGCCCATCACTAAGAAAAGGATGGAGCACACAAGAGACCCCACTCATCATGAGATCCCTGAGATGCCCCAAGGGATGCACTTTCCTCCACAAAACTATTGGGAGCAACTGAACACCTCCCTAGGAGAACTAAGTTCCAACATGGGACAACTAAGGGTGGAGCATCAAGAACACTCCATCATCCTCCATGAAATTAGAGAAGATCAAAGAATCATGAGAGAAGAGCAACAAAGACAAGGAAGAGACATTGAGGAGCTCAAGCACTCCATAAGACCTTCAAGAGGAAGAACAAGCCGCCATCACTAAGGTGGACCCGTTCTTTAATCTCCTTGTTCTTTATTTTTCTTGTTTTTTTTCGAAATCTTCATGCTTATGTTATCTATGTTTGTGTCTTATGATCATTAGTGTCTTAGTGTCTATGCCTTAAAGTTATGAATGTCCTATGAATCCATCACCTTTCTTAAAAATTGTTCTTAATTGAAAAAGAAAAGAATTGCATGAATTTTAAATTTTACAACAGTTTAATTATTTTGATGTGGTGGCAACACTTTTGTTCTCTAAATGTATGCTTAAACAGTGCATATGTCTTTTGAATTTGTGGTTCATGAATGTTGGCTCTTGAAAGAATGATGAAAAAGGAGACATGTTACTGAGAATCTGAAAAATCATAAAAATGATTCTTGAAGCAAGAAAAAGCAGTGAATACAAAAAAAAAGAAGAGAAGACAAGCAAAAAAAAAAAACGAAAAAAAAAGAGAGAAAAAGAAAGAGAAAGAAAGAAATAAAGTTGTGATCCAAGGCAATAAGAGTGTGCTTAAGAACCCTGGACACCTCTAATTGGGGACTCTAGCAAAGCTGAGTCACAATCTGAAAAGGTTCACCCAATTATGTGTCTGTGGCATGTATGTATCCGGTGGTAATACTGGAAGACAGAGTGCTTTGGGCCACGGCCAAGACTCAAAAAAAGTAGCTGTGTTCAAGAATCATCATACTTAACTAGGAGAATCAATAACACTATCTGGATTCTGAGTTCCTAAAGAAGCCAATCATTCTGAATTTCAAAGGATAGAGTGAGATGCCAAAACTGTTCAGAGGCAAAAAGCTAAAAGCCCCGCTCATCTAATTAATACTGATCTTCATAGATGTTTTTGGAGTTCATTGCATATTCTCTTCTTTTTATCCTATTTGATCTTCAGTTGCTTGGTGGTGGACGAAATTGTGATCCATGTTCTAATTATTTTGAGATGAAGGCTTCTAAGGGGCACCAGCTGAATTCACAACTCCGTTCAACTAACCAGCAAGTGTACTGGGTCGTCCAAGTAATAAACCTTACGTGAGTAAGGGTCGATCCCACAGAGATTGTTGGTATGAAGCAAGCTATGGTCACCTTGTAAATCTCAGTTAAGCAGATTAAAGGGTAATTGTGATTATTGGAATAAATAATAAATAAAAAGGAATAATAAAAGGGATAGAATACTTATGCAGATTCATTGGTAGGAATTTAAGTTAAGTATATGAAGATGCTGTATGGCCCAAGGACGTCTGCTCTCCTACTGCTTCTACTCACTCCTTCTTACTCCTTTCCATGGCAAGCTGTGTATAGGGGTTCACCATCAGCGGTGGCTACTTTCAATCCTCTCGGGAAAATATCCTATGCGGCTGTCACTCGCACAGCTAATCATCTGGTGGCATCACCCATGGTTGATGGCTACATCCCATCCTCGCAGTGAAAACTAATGCTCACGCACTCTGTCACAGTACGGCTAATCACTGGTTGGTTCCCGCGCCTACTGGAATAGAATCCCTTGATCCTTTTGCGTCTGTCACTAACGCCCAGCACTTGCAAGTTTGAAGTACGTCACAGTCATTCATTACCGGAATCCTACTCGGAATACCACAGACAAGGTGAGACTTTCCGGATTCCCAGGATCCTACTCGGAATACCACAGACAAGGTGAGACTTTCCGGATCCTCATAAATGCCGCCATCTATCTAGCTTATACCACGAAGATTCTGTTGGGGAATCTAAGAGATATACATTCAAGCTCGGTTGCATGTAGAACGGAAGTGGTTGTCAATCACGCGCGTTCATAAGTGAGAATGATAATGAGGGGTATCTAACTCATCACATTCATCATGTTCTTGGGTACGAATGAATATCTTGGAATAAGAATAAAAGAGGAATTGAATAAAAGAAAATAGAACTGCATTAATACTTGAGGTATAGCAGAGCTCCACACCCTTAATCTATGGTGTGCAGAAACTCCACCGTTGAAAATACATAAGTGAAAGAGGTTCAGGCATGGCCGAATGGCCAGCCCCCATGATCTGAGAACTATGCGTCCCAAGATGTCAAATACATTAGTTAAATGTTCTATTTATAATAAACTAGCTCCTAGGGTTTACATGAGTAAGTAATTGATGCATAAATCCACTTCCGGGGCCCACTTGGTGTATGTTTGGGCTGAGCTTGATCAATCCACGAGCTGAGGCTTCTCTTGGAGTTGAACTCCGAGTTATGACGTGTTTTGGGCGTTCAATTCCGGATCATGACGTTTTTCTGGCGTTTAACTCCAGACAGCAGCATGTACTTGGCGTTCAACACCAAGTTACGTCGTCATTCTTCGAATAAAGTATGGACTATTATATATTGCTGGAAAGCCCTGGATGTCTACTTTCCAACGCCGTTGAGAGCGTGCCAATTAGAGTTCTGTAGCTCTAGAAAATCCATTTCGAGTGCAGGGAGGTCAGATTCCAACAGCATCAGCAGTCCTTTTGTCAGCCTTTTTCAGAGTTTTGCTCAAATCCCTCAATTTCAGCCAAAATTTACCTGAAATCACAGAAAAACACACAAACTCATAGTAAAGTCCAGAAATGTGAATTTAACATAAAAACTAAGGAAAACATCCCTAAAAGTAGCTTGAACTTACTAAAAACTACCTAAAAACAATGCCAAAAAGCGTATAAATTATCCGCTCATCACTTGGGGACAAGCAACAATTTAAGTTTGGTGTTGTGATGAGCGGATAATTTGTACCCTTTTTGGCATTGTTTTTAGTATGTTTTTAGTATCTTTTAGTTAGTTTTTATTATATTTTTATTAGTTTTTAGTTAAAATTCACTTTTCTGGACTTTACTATGAGTTTGTGTGTTTTTCTGTGATTTCAGGTATTTTCTGGCTGAAATTGAGGGATCTGAGCAAAAATCTGATCCAGAGACTCAAAAGGACTGCAGATGCTGTTGGACTCTGACCTCCCTGCACTCGAAGTGAATTTTCTGGAGCTACAGAAGCCTAATTGGCGCGCTCTCAACGGCGTTGGAAAGTAGACATCCTGGGCTTTCCAGCAATATATGATAGTCCATACTTTGACCAAGATTTGATGGCCCAAACCGGCGTTCAAAGTCACCTACAGAAATTCCAGCGTTAAACGCCCAAACTGGCACCAAAGCTGGCGTTTAACTCCAAGAGGAGTCTCTACACGAAAAATGCTTCATTTGTTCAGCCCAAGCACACACCAAGTGGGCCCGGAAGTGGATTTTTATGTCATTTACTCATCTCTGTACACCCTAGGCTACTAGTTCTCTATATATAGGACCTTTTACTATTGTATCTTCATCTTTTGATCATGCTTTGATGATTAAACCCTCTTTGGGGGAGGCTGGCCATTCGGCCATACCTAGACCTTGTTCTTATGTATTTTCAACGGTGGAGTTTCTACACACCATAGATTAAGGTGTGGAGCTCTGCTGTACCTCGAGTATTAATGCAATTACTATTGTTCTTCTATTCAATTCCGCTTGTTCTTTGTCCAAGATATCACTTGTTCTTCAACTTGATGAATGTGATGATCCGTGACACTCATCATCATTCTCACTTATTAACAAGGTGACTGACAACCACTTTTGTTCTACAAGCAATCAAGGCTCTAGTGAATATCTCTTGGATTCCTGATACACGATGCATGGTTGATAGCCTGACAACCGAGTGCTCGCCTGACAAACGAGCCAGCCATTCCGTGAGATCAGAGTCTTCGTGGTATAGGCAAGAACTGATGGCGGCATTCAAGAGAATCCGGAAGGTCTAAACCTTGTCTGTGGTATTCTGAGTAGGATTCAATGATTGAATGACTGTGACGTGCTTCAAACTCCTAGCAGGCGGGCGTTAGTGACAGACGCAAAAGAATCAATGGATTCTATTCCGGCCTGACCGAGAACCGACAGCTGATTAGCCATATGCTGTGACAGAGCATAGGAACATTTTCACTGAGAGGATGGGAGGTAGCCACTGACAACGGTGAAACCCTACATGAGCTTGCCATGGAAAGGAGTAAGAAGGATTGGATGAAGACAGTAGGAAAGCAGAGAGACGGAAGGGAAGGCATCTTCATACGCTTATCTGAAGTTCCTACCAATGAATTACATAAGTACCTCTATCTTTATCTTTATGCTTTATTCGTATATCACTATACCCACTTGAGTCTGCCTGACTAAGATTTACAAGGTGACCATAGCTTGCTTCATACCAACAATCTCCGTGGGATCGACCCTTACTCACGTAAGGTATTACTTGGACGACCCAGTGCACTTGCTGGTTAGTTGTGCAAAGTTGTGTAGTGATCACAATTTCGCGCACCATTGAGCCAAACAGAATTTAGATTGAGAACTTGCAGAAATTTAAATGACTGAAAAGTAAATAACAGAAATTAAAGTGCAGAATCTTAAATAGGGATTTGGGGTAATGAGAATGAAAATAAATGGCAGAAAGTAAAGGGAATGGGTAAGATCAGAAGTGGGGTAATCATTGGATTCAAGAGATGTTGCATTCTCCGGATCAAGTTCATTCTCATCTCTTCCTCAATCAATGCATTCATTGATCTCCTTGGCAATCTTAAGTGATTAGATCCCAATTCCTTGGCAATCCAATCTCTCTAAACTTGAACAATTTCCTAATTCCTTGATTTAATTGCTCATGGAAAGAGATGAAGTGTGGTCACTGATTATACCACATGTATTTCCAAATCAAAGTGTTGGGAGGATTACATGTCACTATATCCGCCCAAACCCCAATTTGGTCCAACATGAGAAAGCATTTCTAGCATGATCTCCTCATCCCTTTTCCAAGGCTCAAAGGAGATCCAATTATGGAGAGTTTCTTTTCCAAGACAACTAACCAATTGAATTAAGATCGAAAGCTTTCTAGTTAGATCAAGAGAAAAGAAAGAAGAAGAAGAATGAAAACTATAATTGATCCATCAAATTACAACAGAGCTCCCAAACCCAATGAAAGGGGTTTAGTTGCTCATAGCTCTAGAAATGAAAAATGGCAGAAAAGAAGATTCCATGCTAAAAGTGCAGAAAAGTAAATCTACAGAGAGTAGTTCCCAAAAGTGTCGAGCCTCTTTATAGTTCAAAACTACTCCTATATATACTACTCCTCTTGATCTTCTAGTGAGTTCTTCAAGTCTTGGATGTGGGCTCTGGTTCTTGAGTTGAAGCAGTTCTCATCTTTAGTGGGCCTAGCTTGCAGAGAAATATGAATTAGGCTTGGGTATTTAGTGAGATTAACGTTGAGTGCCATTGTGGGTTCGAGAACGTTTGTGGCATTCACTTTTTCCACTAACGTTCCACCCTTATGTACCCACGTTAACTCCAACATTAGTGGTCTTAACGTGACCACTAACGTTGCCTTCTCAATTTTTGGCCAACGTTATTGGGACTCACTTTTCCCAATAACGTTGGCTTATACCCCTTTCGTGAACGTTATTGGGAATCACTTTTCCCATTAACGTTGCTTGGTGCCTTTTGTTCCTACGTTAGAGTTCACATTAGTGTAGCTAACGTGACTCTTAACGTGGGTGTGTCTCACCTTTGAGAGGGTTAGTGACACTCACCTTTGTCACTAACGCTCCAAATGCCCAAATTCTCTACGTTAGCACTCACGTTAACTAAGTTAACGTGGCTCTTAACGTAGTAGTGATGCCATCTTCCAACGTTAGTGACAAAAATGAGTGTCACTAACGTTGGCTCTTTGATCTCAACTCCACGTTAACTTTCACGTTAATAGTTTTAACGTGAAAGTTAACGTAGGCAATGCTAGTTGGTCAAACGTTAGTGAGAAAAGTGAGTGTCACTAACGTTGGCTTTTGTTTTCCTCTTCCACGTTAGAGTTCACGTTAACTAAGTTAACGTGACTCTTAACGTGGATCATTGCAAAGTTTTCCAATGTTAGTGGTGTTCACTTTTACCACTAACGTTGGAGAAAAACGTTATTGGTGTTCACGTTTTCTCTTAACAATGGAGTTCTCTTTTGCTTCTACGTTGACTACCATGTTAACTTAGTTAACGTGGCAAGTAACGTGAGCTATGGATGGCTTCGCAGGCGTTATTGGTGATCACTTTTCTCATTAACGTTGCAAGCTTTTTACCATTCCACGTTAGTGTTCACGTTAACTAGGTTAACGTGAATACTAACGTGGTTCTTCCTTGCTTTCTTTGCCCTGAAATTAAGCAATTAAAGTGCATAAAAACTCTTGCCAAAGTCATGAGATTATGCATCATCAATTTATCATGCAATTCTAGCAAAATTCTCATGAAATCATGCAAAGTTCACACTAGTTGCTTGAATCAAGGTGTGAGTGTATTTTCATCCAAAACTTGTCTTATTCACTAAGAAAATGCATGAAACTACCCTAAAACAGTAAAGAAAAGGTCAGTAAAATAGTAAAAGAGGAGAAAGAAGGAAAATATTAAACCCAAAGGATCAACTCAACAAACATGCAAGTGAGAGGTGTGCCCAACAGAAATAGTATAACAGAGTAGTCATAGAAGCATGGGTCACAACACTTGGCATGGGATGTAAGAGGAAGTAAGGCATGCAATATGGCATGAGAGGAATGATCTCAAGCATCCAAAACAAAGAGCAAGTCATGTTCAATGAGTATCTAATTAGCAAGTAATAAGCAAAATGTGTTCAATGCACTTAGAAGAGAGCAAGCAATTGAGGAGGAAGCACCAAATTAAGGATATATGACTAGAATAAACCAAGATGGTATATGTGCATTTCCTCGAACACTTGGTGTGCATTTAATAAGAAATGAGCAATTATGAGATACTTCAACCAATTAGAAGCCCAAAATGAAGTATCAATCATCACACAACATCATCCACTCACAAAAATAGTGAAGGACAATCAAGAAGATCCATCAAAGTAATCAAAGTTCAAGTTCAACATCCATGGGAAAACAAAAAGAAGAAAAAGTAAACAAGCAAAAAGCAAGTGGTATAGTCAAGTAACTAGAAGAGAAAATAAGTAAATCAACAAGAAAAATATAACTAGAAAAAAAAGTGACGCAAAGAAAATAATAGATGAGATATGGAGGAAGTAGAACCTTGAGAAGGGTAAAAGAAGAAGGTGATTTTCTTCTTGAAGATGAGAAATAATGGGAAGAGATGTAGTGCCACCGGAGGAGGTGGTGGTCGCCGGTGAGTAACCAGAGACAGTGGTGGTGGAGTATGGAATAGAAGAGATGAGAAGAGAAGAGAAGGGATGGAAAAGGAAGAAGAAAGAAATAAGAAAGAGGGTGAAAGGGCCAAGGCGCACAGCTCTAAAGCTGGCTCGCGCGACCGACGCACGCGCACGGTGTGCTGGCACGTCGGTAAGGGTTGAGCGAGGGACGCGAGTGCGTCATTGGTGCGCCCGCACGAGTATAGCTGTGCCCTTGGCACAGAACTGGCACAATGTTGGCATAAGTCTCGGTTTCTTATACCAGAGTTGGCATGCAGCACAGGCGCGCGGACGCGCACGTTGCGCTGACGCGTGCTTGATGGTGCTGACTACCGGCGCGGACGCGCGTAGTGCGCAGATGCGTCGGTACGGGCACAGGCTAGGCACAGAAAAAGCACAAGCATGGCACAATTCTCAGTTTTCTTGTACTGGGAAGTGCATAGTGCACCATCGGTGATGCCAGAGGCATCTAGGCCAATTTCACTGACCTTTTCTTTACTGTTTTAAGGTAGTTTCATGCATTTTCTTAGTGAATAAGGCATGTTTTGGATGAAAATACACTTACACCTTGATTCAAGCAACTATTGTGAATTTCACATGATTTCACGAGGATTTTGCTAGAATTGAATGATAAATTGATGATGCATAATCTCATGACTTTGGCTAGAGCTTTGATGCACTTTATTTGCTTGATTTCAGGACAAAGGAAGCAAGAAAAAACCACGTTAGTACTCATGCTAATCTAGTTAACGTGACCACTAACGTGGAATGGTAAATAGCTTGCAATGTTAAGGAGAAAAGTGATCACCAATAACGCCCGCGAAGCCATCATAAGCCCACGTTAACTAAGTTAACGTGGTAGTTAACGTGGAGACAAAAGAAAGCTCCAACGTTATTGGTAAACGTGAACACCACTAACGTTCCAAGAATTGGCAATGAGCCACGTTAAGAGTCACGTTAACTTAGTTAATGTGAACTCTAACATGGAAGAGAGGAACAATGCCAACGTGGGTGACACTCACCTTTGTCACTAACGTTGGATCAACTAGCATTGCCGACGTTAGTGGTCACGTTAAGACCACTAACGTGAAAGTTAACGTAGAGCTGAGATTGATGAGCCAACGTTAGTGACACTCACCTTTGTCACTAATGTTGGAAGATGGCATTACTACCACGTTAACTTAGTTAACGTGAGCTCTAACGTGGAGAGTAGGGGCACTTTGAGTGTTAGTGACAAAGGTAAGTGTCACTAACGCTCTCAAAGGTGAGGCACAACCACGTTAAGAGCCACGTTAGTTACATTAACGTGAACTCTAACATAGAACAAAGGGCATAAGGCAACGTTAATGGGAAAGGTGAGTCCCAATAACGCTTGCGAAGGGTTATAAGCCAACGTTATTGGGAAAGGTGAATCCCAATAATGCTAGCGAAGATTTACAAGGCAACGTTGGAGTTAACGTAGGCTATATGGGGTTGGAACGTTAGTGAAAATTGTGATTGCCACTAACGTTCTCGAACCCACAATGTCACTTAACGTTAACCTCACTAACGCCCATGCCTAATTCATGCTTCTCTGTAAGCTAGGCCCACTAAAGATTGAAACTGCCTTAACTCAAGATCCAGAGCCCACATCCAAGACTTGAAAAACTCACTAGAAGATCAAGAGGAGTAGTATATATAGGAGTAGTTTTGAACTATAGAGGACCTTGGCACTTTTGGAGAACTACTCTCTGTATATTTACTTTTCTGCACTTTTAGCTGGGATGTATCATTTTCTGCCATTTTCCATTTCTAGAGCTATGAACAACTAAACCCCTTTCATTGGGTTAGGGAGCTCTGTTGTAATTTTGATGGATCAATTAGAGTTTTCATTCTCTTCTTCTTTCTTCTCTTTTGATTTACTAGAAAGCTTTCGATCTTAATTCAATTGGTTAGTTGTCTTGGAAAAGAAACTCTCCATAATTGGATCTCCTCGGAGCCTTGGAAAAGGGATGAGGAGATCATGCTAGAAATGCTTTCTCATGTTGGACCAAATTGGGGTCTGGGCGGATATAGTGACATGTAATCCTCCCAACACTTTGATTTGGAAATACATGTGGTATAATCAGTGACCATACTTCATCTCTTCCCATGAGCAATTAAATCAAGGAATTGGGAAATTGTTCAAGCTTAGAGAGATTGGATTACCAAGGAATGGAATCTAATCACTAAGATTGCCAAGGAGATCAATAGATCCATTGATTGAGGAAGAGATGAAAATGAACTTGATCCGGAGAATACAACATCTCCTGAGCCCAATGAATCCCCCATTTCTAATCTTACCCATTCTCTTTATTTTCTGTCATTTATTTTCATGCTCATTACCCCAAATCCCCATTTAAGATTCTGCACTTTATTTTCTCCTATTTACTTTTCCGCCATTTAATTTTCTGCAATTCTCAAACTACACTCTGTTTAGCTCAACTAGCATACTCTTCAACTAAGTTGCTTGACCATCAATCCTGTGGGATTCGACCCCACTCTATTGTGAGTTTTTACTTGACGACAAATTCGGTATACTTGCCGAAGGGAGATTTGTTGAGAGACAAGTTTTCATGCATCAAGTTTATGGCACCTTTGTCGGGGATTAATTGTGATTAACAAACTACCGGTTGATTGATTTACTAGATTAGACACGTTTCTTTTGTTTTTATTTTCTTTTGGTTCTTTATTTTCTTTTACTAACAAACTGTTTGTGATATTGCCTCACTGGGAATTCCCTCATCTGTGACAAGGAGAATTCCAAATCTCTTTTATCTTGGTGATTGTTGTTTGATACAGAGTAATTTATAGAAAAATGGAGTATAGATCATCCTTTGGTCAATCAAATTTCATGGGAAACTCTCCACCACCACAGAATGATTCACTTTGCTATGCTCATGGTGGATGGGAGTATCAAGAACATGAAATGGGGTGCTGCCTAGGATCACAAAATGGTCCATATTTTGATGACTTTGATCACTACTCAAGCTGTGCCTGGGGAGATCAAAACCAAAGAAATTTTACTTATTCACACCCCATTCATCAAGAGCCATCATCCTTTAATTATTCAACCTCACCTCCTAGCTTTTCACATCAAAACCCTTCACCACTTGGACATGCCTCAACATAAGTCATACCACTCTCAGAACACACAAAATTCTTCTCACAGTCCACAAAACCCATATCATTACCCACAAAAGTCATACCACTCTCAAAATATACAACCACAAAATAACCAATTCCATTCACAAAGTAGCCACCCTCAACCTCCAAATTTCACCCCAGCTACACACCCTCCCCTCGAGGATAAGCTATCAAGGATAGAGAACCTATTGGCGATTCTCTTGGAAGAATCTAAAGACATGAGGACTTTCAAGGAGGAAGTAAAATCCATTATGCAGAACCGGGGGGCTGCCCTTAAGAAGCTTAAGGCACAAGTTGGATATCTATCAAAGCAATTCCATACCCATATTTCTCTTAGTGAAACCATGGCAAACCCAAGGGAGGAATCAGAAGAAAAAGAAAAAGAGGCACCCATACCAAGTGAGATTTCTATGAAGAAGGAGGAGGTTGTGAGAATATATAAACCTAAGGCTCCATACCCACAGAGGTTACTAGTGGTGACAAAGGAACATGCAAACTCACTCCCAAAAGACTCAATGCAACATCATGTAGAAGAATGGAGGAAGGAGGTTACTAGTGGTGACAAAGGAACATGCAAACACACTCCCAAAAGACTCAATGCAACATCATGTAGAAGAATGGGAGGAAGTCAATCAAGGGAGCCCACACTCCAATGAAACAGAGTTACATAGAGGGTGAGTTCATTGAACCACCAATTCAAGAAGCACTTGATGAAGAGGATGCTCCAACTATCCTACAACACCCAAGTACTGAAATTAAGGTGGTGAAGGCAATCAACAAAAGCACCAAAAAGAGGATGGGACCAAGAAAAGAAGACAATATCCATGAAGAAGAAAAGGTTAACCAAAACCATCCACCCTACCCCAACAAGCAAGTTTACTCAACCAACAAAATAAAGCTTACTGGGAGAGGCACTCTAAACAAGGGGCATTAACTGGCTCTTCTTTCCTCTTGAGGTCATTCCTCTTAACAAACTGGAAGAAGAGGAAGAAAGTCATGACAACATGTCAAGATAATGACATTAAAAGAGCGCTTGTTGGGAGGCAACCCAACCATAGGTAACATTTTCTTTCCTTGCTTGTTTACTTTCAATACATAAATACTCACTTCATTCTAAGACATTCATGATCCATCATAGACCCCAGCACTGTTTTTACTTGTTGCTTGAGTATAAGCAAGCATTCAAGTTTGGTGTGGGAAGGGGAAGAATAGGAGGAAAAGGCAACAACAATGAAAATGAACTACAGGTGGTAAAGTTCCTTTTTCCTCTACTTATTTTCAGCACTTTAAATTGCATGATTGTCTTATATTTTCTTTGTATACATGTGTGATTACTCCTTGTGAATAAGCATAATTTGATATTTGATTTGTGACATGTTGCTATGATATCATGATTATCATCTTGAGTTTTACTTGTACCAATATTTAAGAATGCAACAAAAAAATCATTCTTTTGAAGGAAAATGTTGAAGAATTTTATAAATCATGGGGCAAGCAAAAGATTAAGAGGAGTGGAGGTTCTGATTGTATGATTGTGTATTGATGTTGCATGTTTGTGAGAACTTGCATGGTAGCTCATAGACAGGAAATGAAGTTTAGAGAAGTATTATGGAATTTCTCAAACATCTATTGATCCAAGAAGCAATAACAAAAGAAAACAAAAGAAAAAGAAAAACAAAGAACAAGCCCAAGGCTTTGAGCATCAATTACTAGGAAGAAAAAAGAATGAAACAAGAACTCAAAGAGTTATTGTCTTAGTTAAATGCTTGTGGTGGATTTGTATCAAAGAGAGAGGCTTGAGCAAGTAAATCCTAAGGGGTGCTTCAACACCTAATACCTTAGACAAACTGGTTTGGGAGTATTGATTGAAAGCTTATCTTAAAAAGCCACTTTGATACATGACACCTAGAGTCGAGGCCAAATTTCACAAAGAAAAAAAATGCTAGAAAATAAGTGCTGCTTCAAGGTGACAATCTATAAAGAGGATTCCATAATATCATTTGAATAGAAGTCCTAAGATCTAAGACTTCCAAAATGTGAGGACTAATGAACACTGGAATCCTTACATAAGCATACAAATTAGAGTTCATCCCACTGTCACTTATTCACTTCACCCACTAAGGCATCATAAGCAATTCTTCAATATATTCCAATTAAGAGAATTCTTTGTGCATAGTTCTTTTCTTGCTTGGGGACAAGCAAGATTTAAGTTTGGTGTTGTGATGCCAGGGCATCTTGGCTAGATTTACTAGCCATTTTTTGTATGCTTTAGGTTGGTTTCATGCATTTTCTTAGGAAATAAGCAAGTATTTAGTTGAAAATGCAATCATACCATGATTCAAGCAAACATTGTGAATTTTGAATGATTTCATGAATATGCATGAATTGAATGATAAATTGGATGATGCATGATCCCATGATTAAGAGCAAGACTTTGATGCACTTTGTTTTATTGATTTCAGGTAACAAGAAGCAGAGAAGAGCCACGTTAGTGTCTACGTTAGTGCCACTAACATGGCCATTAACGTGGAGGAAAAGAGAAGCCCCAACGTTAGTGAGAAAGTTAATAGCATTAACTTTGAAGAAGGAGAGCATGGAACGTTGGTGGTAAAAGTAAGCACCACTAACGTTAGCAAGGGACAAGAAGACCCACGTTAGCTTCCACGTTAGTTACATTAACGTGAGAACTAACGTGGAAGGAAAGAAAAATGCCAACGTTAGTGGGAAAAGTAAGTGCCACTAACGTTTGTGAAGCAAGAAGACCCACGTTAGCTTCCACGTTAGTTACATTAACGTGGGAACTAACGTGGAAGAAAAGGGAGACGCCAAAGTTAGTGGAAAAGGTGAACGCCACTAACATTAGCGAAGCTAAAAAAGACCCACGTTAATGGCCACGTTAGTTACACTAACGTGGACACTAATGTGGGCAAAAGTCTCACTTGGCAGCCTGACCATGTCTTCTTCAAACAAGAATAACTTGAGCCACAAAACTCCAAATGAGGTGATTCCAATAGATAAGGAAAGTAGGATTCCAGAGCTTTCCAAGCATATATGGCACTACATGGTGGACACTAAATTTTAGGAAAAAAACCTGCCCCAAAAGTGCAAAGATGAACATGGTATCAACCTGTAGTAAGGCCAACTGACCTCTTCACCTTCTAAGAAGTGTAACTCGAGCTATAGAGCTCCAAATGATGCGCTTCCAAAGACGTTGGAAAGTAGACATCCAGGAATTTCCAAAAATATATAATAGTATAGGGTGGACATTAAGTTTGTGATCCAGAACCTGGCAATATTAAGCCCCTGATCGCTAGCGTTATCGTGACTCACGTTTTCCAGTAACGCTAGCGACTATGCCAGCGACCTTGTCCACTTCAAAGGAGTATAACTTGAGTTACAGAGATCCAATTGAGGTGATTCCAGTTGCGTTAGAAAGCTGACATTCAGAGCTTTCCAAAGATATATAATAGTCTATAGTGGGCATGAAATTGGAGCACAAACAAGAGGCATCTTTTAAGCCTCAAAAACACCAACTGGGTAGCAAGTGTGACGTTAGCCACACTAACTTCAGCACTAACGCCACACTTGTAGCGTTAGTGTGGCTAACGGAAGCAATAAAGCCAAGTCACTCTGAACCTCAATTTGATTCACTTCTCTTTCAAGGATCACCCAACCTCTAGGAAGCAAGCCCACAAGTGTCAACCAATCAAGGCCACAAGAAGCATCTAGAATAGGAATTTTTATTTAATAATAATTTGCTTTTAATTTCATTTTATAATTTAGGAGAGCCTATATAAAGGCCTTAGTTTGTACATTCAAAGTAGGCTGGAAATTGGGGGGATTGAAGAGGGGTCTTCGGACTCCCTTCCCTCACACACTTTTCCTTCTCTTTCTTTTCTTTGTACTTTTCATTTATGAATTTGGAAGTTTCAATGTTTGTTTTAATATTCATCTTTATTTTTCTGCACTTTCTTTCTTTTCTATTTTGGTAGAGCAATGATTAACTAACTCTTTTCATTGGGTTAGAGAGCTCTATTGTGATTCAATGGATCAATTATAGTTCTTATTCTTCTTCTTCTTTCTTTTCTCTTGATTTTACTAGAGAGCTTTCGATCTTAATTCAATTGGTTAGTTATCTTGGAAAAGAAACTCTCCATAATTGGATCTCCTCTGAGCCTTGGAAAAGGGATGAGGAGATCATGCTAGAAATGCTCTCTCACATTGGATTAGGTTGGGGGTTGGGTGGATATAGTAACATGTAATCCTCCCAATACTTTGACCTATGAATGTGTGTGGTATAATCAGTGACCAAACTTCATCTCTTCCCATGAGCAATTAAATCAAGGAATTGGGAAATTGTTCAAGCTTAGAGAGATTGGATTGCCAAGGAATTGGGATCCAATCACTTAAGATTGCCAAGGAGATCAATGAATGCATTGATTAAGGAAGAGATGAGAATGAACTTGATCCGGAGGATTGCAATATCTCTTGATCCCAATGTTCATTTTATTTTTAGTTCTTACATTTACTTTTCTTACCATTTTACTTTTCTGCACTTTATTACTTTCTTTACTTTTATGCCATTTACATTTCCTTGTTACTTATCACTCCAATATGATTCGTCTAACTAGGATAATCAATTAACCATTGATTGCTTAATTCGTTAATCCCTGTGGGATTCGACCTCACTCTATTATGAGTTTTTACTTGACGACAATTCGGTATACTTGCCGAAGGGAAATTTGTTGAGAGACAAGTTTTCATGCATCAAGTTTATAGCGCCGTTGCCGGGGATTGATTTTGTATCAACAATGATTAAGTTGGAAGCTCACTAGATTGAGCATTTTTCCCTTGTTTGTTTACTTTATTCAGTCATTTATTTTCACTTTGTTTAACTTCTTTCTCATCCTCTATACCCTCTCTGTTTTTCTTTCTTTCTTTGTTATTATCTACAATTCTGCTCACTAACCCACTAACTCTTTGATAATTTGCATCACTCACACTAACAATCACTCTAACAAGAATAACCTCTTCATTTTATCTCTTGCTGTGTGTTTTGTTAGTTGTATGACAGGGAGAAGAGGGGGGACCTCAACTTCCTTCGATTCAGAACCTAAGAGAACCCTCTGGAGATTAAGGAGGGAAGCAAGAGGGAACGGAGTTGTTGGTGCTGAGGAAGAGGAAGAGTACTTTGAACCCAACATGGAAGAGAACTTGGAAAATAATCATGAAGAAGAAGCTAACAACCATGCTAGAGAAGGCCCTGCAAATCATACTGGGCAAGAAAGGAGAGTTATAGGCTCCTACATCAATCCAAATCCAGGAAATTATGGAAGTAGCATCCAGAAGCCCACCATACATGCCAACAACTTTGAACTAAAACCCCTGCTCATCACCCTTGCTCAGAATAACTGCTCATTAGGAGGAAGTGCTCAAGAAGACCCCAATCAACATCTAACCACCTTCCTGAGAATTTGTGACACTGTGAAGTCTAATGGAGTCCACCCGGATGTCTATAGGCTACTGTTGTTCCCTTTTTCACTCAGGGACAAGGCATCCAAGTGGCTCGAATCCTTTCCAAAGGAGAGCTTGACAAATTGGGAAGATGTGGTGAATAAATTTTTGGCCAGATTCTACCCTCCTCAAAGAATTAACAGGCTGAGAGCTAAGGTGCAGACTTTCAGGCAACAAAAGGTGAGACTCTCTATGAGGCATGGGAGATGTTCAAGGATTTAACAAGAAGATGCCCACTAGATATGTTCAATGAATGGGTTCAACTTCACATTTTTTATGAAGGTCTTTCCTATGAGACAAAGAAGGTTGTAGACCATTCATCAATGGGCTCTCTAAACAAGAAGAAAACCATTGAAGAAGCCATAGATGTCATTGAAACAGTAGCTGAGAATGACTACTTCTATGCCTCTGAAAGAAGTAACACTCGAGGAGTAATGGAACTGAACCACATGGATGCATTGCTAGCTCAAAATAAGATGATCACCAAGCAGCTAGCAGATCTCACCAAGAAGGTGGAGGAAAACCAAGTTGCAGCAGTCATCACTTCATCACCAACTCAAGAAGGAGTGAATATAGGAGAAGAGGGTGACTGGGAACAAGCTAACTATGTTGGAAACTCACCTAGACAAATCCATGACCCATACTCCAAAACCTACAACTCTGGATGGAGAAATCACCCTAACTTTGGTTGGGGAAATCAACAAGACCAAGGTCAAGACCAGAGACGCCACAACCTCAACTCCAACAACAATGCAACTCACCAACATACCTCACAGAGATCCTATCAACACCCACCTAACCCCAATCCACCATCACTAACAGAGGATAGACTTTCAAAGATTGAGACTCTACTTGAAGATTTGTGTAGAGAAGTCCAAGACAACAAGGTGTTTAAGGAAGAAGTGCGAACCAATATCAAAAACCAAGGAGAAAACATCAAGAGACTGGAGTCCCAAGTAGGGTATCTATCTCAACAAATTCCCAAACCCACTGATGGATTTCTCAGTGACACGGAGAAGAACCCAAGAGGAAAAACAAAGAAAGTAAGGTGGGAAGAATGTAAGATGATCACCACAAGTGATGAGAGGAGTATGAATGAAGTAGAACACCTCCAAGACAATCAAAAGGGAAATCAGGAAGAAAGGAGCCATGCACCTCAACCCACACTCAAGGAAGAGCTGGAGAAGAAGGAGACACTTAACCCATATGCACCCTTCCCCCAAAGGCTTAAAGGTGGTGTAGCAGGGAGAATGTATTCAAGATTCCTTGACATGTTTGCATCTCTTGATGTAAATATACCATTTATTAAAGCCCTCCAGTAATTGCCTTCCTACATAAAGTATATAAAGGAGCTATTAGCCAGAAAGAGTTCATTGAAAGGTGGACAAACAATAAAGATGAATAAGGATTACAGTGGTCTCATTCAACCAGGACCACCCACAAAGAGGAAGGATCCAGGGAGTTTCCATATTCCCTGTGCCATAAGAGAAACAATGATTGATAAAGGACTCTGTGACCTGGGAGCGAGCATCAACTTAGTGCCTCTATCCCTCATGAAAAAGCTTCAAATCAATGAGCTAACACCCACAGATGTAATCATTAAGTTGGCTGACAAAACTCAAAAACAGGCAATAGGAGTGGTTGAGAATGTGCTAGTGAAGGTTGGGAACTACTTCCTCCCTACAGACTTTGTTGTCTTGGAAATGGATGAGAACCCCATTTACCCCATCATTCTGGGAAGGCCATTCTTAGCCACAGCCAGAGCACTCATAGATATAGAACGAGGAGAGCTAGTGTTGAGAATACATGATGATCAGCTCACTTTCAATGTTTTCAACCTCTCACAAGAAGCAGATCATGATAACAAAGAGCTGATGGAGGAGCCAAACAAGGAAGCACAAGCACCACACATAAGGACTCCTATGGTTAACAACCAATGTGATCAGAAGGAGATGAAGTGGTCTCTACATACTTTCCATCTATACCACCTCACCTCCCCACTATTCCATCCCAGCTGCCTCCAGTGTACACCATCAACAAAATCTTGTCCCTAGAACATATGGAGCTTATCAACAAGGCCAATGAACATAGGTTCACTGCAAGGGGGGAATATTTCAAGCACTATCAGCCACCTTGACAAGGACCAAACGTCAAGCTAATGACGCTAAAGAAGCACTTCATGGGAGGCAGCCCATGTTCTATGCCCTCTTCCTTTAATTTCTAATAGTAGTAATAAGGCTAATTTCATGGATTTTTAAATCAATTTTGACGACCAATATAAGACCCCTTTACATGCAGCGTATAGTACATGATAAGTTTGGTGTTCAAGGCACACCAAGTAGGCTTGAACACACTTTATGAGGTAAAATTATTCCCCAAACTTGTTGCACCATATGATCACAAACAAGTTTGGTTACTAATGTTGCATGCATGGGAAATTTAGTGGTTGATTGATTTGTATTCATAGAAAGCATTTAGTCATTTAAGAACAAAAAAAAAAGATATTTTTTTTAGCTAGCTCACACCTTAAGTTTTCCCACCAAAAATTTCAATTAACCTTTTACATTCCTTTTTTATTCGTGTATAGGGAATCAAAAGGGACATTGATGGTACTTGATAGGACAATTAAGGAAGGGAGATTTGGCCACTATACCAAGGAAATCTCACACTTGTCTTCAAGGGGAATATCTTTGGAAGTGTTGCCATGCAACATTGGGAGTTGGATAGCTTTGGAGACCGAACCAAGACCCTCATAAAAGAGGTGATCCTTGTGCTCATTCAATACTAAACCCCAACCGTCCACTATCAAAAAACACCATCAATCCACACCCTTCTATCATTTGCCACCTTCCTATATAAACCCCTTCACACAACCTCTCCGTACACACTTCATACTATCATTCCTCTCCCTTCCTTCTCTCAGACACACACACTTCATCCTCCACTTTACCAAAAGTTTCATACACACTCTCCTAGCCACGTCTAGTGAACCATAACCACACATCAACCATCTTGCATAGCATCATCAAGTTCCAAGAGGCGAAAAGGAAAAGAGCCCATGGAGTAACCTCCTTTTGATGCTGGGAGCCCATGGCATCATCAAGTAAATAGCAGACAATAAAGTACAGAATCTTAAATGGGGATTTGGGGTAATGAGCATGAAAATAAATGACTGAAAATAAAGAGAATGGGTAAGATCAGAAATGGGGGATTCATTGGGCTCAGGATATGATGTATTATCTGGATCAAGTTCATTTTCATCTCTTCTTCAATCAATGCATCTATTGATCTCCTTGGCAATCTTAGGTGATTAGATTCCAATTCCTTGGTAATCCAATCTCTCTAAGCTTGAACAATTACCCAATTCCTTTATTTAATTGCTCATGGGAAGAGATGAAATATGGTCACTGATTATACCACATGTATTTCCAAATCAAAGTGTTGGGAGGATTACATGTCACTATATCCGCCCAGACCCCAATTTGGTCCAACATGAGAAAGCATTTCTAGCATGATCTCCTCATCCCTTTTCCAAGGCTCAGAGGAGATCCAATTATGGAGAGTTTCTTTTCCAAGACAACTAACCAATTGAATTAAGATCAAAAGCTTTCTAGTAAATCAAAAGAGAAGAAAGATGAAGAGAATTAAAACTATAATTGATCCATCAAAATTACAATAGAGCTCCCTAACCCAATGAAAGGGGTTTAGTTGTTCATAGCTCTAGAAATGGAAAATGGCAGAAAATGATACATCCCAGCTAAAAGTGCAGAAAATTAAATATACAGAGAGTAGTTCTCCAAAGTGCCAAGCTCCTCTATAGTTCAAAACTACTCCTATATATACTACTCCTCTTGATCTTCTAGTGAGTTCTTCAAGTCTTGGATGTGGGCTTTGGATCTTGAGTTGAAGCAGTTTCAATCTTTAGTGGGCCTAGCTTGCAGAGAAGCATGAATTAGGCATGGGCGTTAGTGAGGTTAACGTTAAGTGACATTGTGGGTTCTAGAACGTTAGTGGCAATCACAATTTTCCCTAACGTTCCAACCCCATATAGCCTACGTTAACTCCAACGTTAGTGGCACTAACGTGACCACTAACGTTGCCTTGTAAGTCTTCGCTAGCGTTATTGGGATTCACCTTTCCCAATAATGTTGGCTTATAACCCTTCGCAAGCATTATTGGGACTCACCTTTCCCATTAACGTTGCCTTATGCCCTTTGTCCCTACGTTAGAGTTCACGTTAGTGTAACTAACGTTGCTCTTAACGTGGTTATGCCTCACCTTCGAGAGCGTTAGTGACACTTACCTTTGTCACTAACGCTCAAAGTGCCCCTACTCTCCACGTTAGAGCTCACGTTAACTAAGTTAACGTGGTAGTAATGCCATCTTCCAACGTTAGTGACAAAGGTGAGTGTTAGTAACGTTGGCTCATCAATCTCAGCTCTATGTTAACTTTCACGTTAGTGGTCTTAACGTGACCACTAACATCGGCAATGCTAGTTGATCCAACATTAGTGACAAAGGTGAGTGTCACTAACATTGGCATTGCTCCTCTCTTCCACGTTAGAGTTCACGTTAACTAAGTTAACGTGACTCTTAACGTGGCTCATTGCCAAATCTTGGAACGTTAGTGGTGTTCATATTTACCACTAACGTTGGAGCTTTCTTTTGTCTCCACGTAAACTACCACGTTAACTTAGTTAACGTGGCAATTAATGTGGGGTTATGATGGCTTCGTGGGCGTTATTGGTGATCACTTTTCTCCTTAACGTTGCAAGCTATTTACCATTCCACGTTAGTGGTCATGTTAACTAGATTAATGTGAGTACTAACGTGGTTCATCCTTGCTTCCTTTATCCTAAAATCAAGTAAATAAAGTGCATCAAAGCTCTAGCCAAAGTCATGAGATTATGTATCATCAATTTATCATTTAATTCTAGCAAAATCCTCATGAAATCATGTGAAATTCACAATAGTTGCTTGAATCAAGGTGTAAGTGTATTTTCATCCAAAACTTGCCTTATTCACTAAGAAAATACATGAAACTGCCTTAAAACAGTAAAGAAAAGGTCAGTGAAACTGGCCTAGATGCCCTGGCATCACAACACCAAACTTAAACCTTGCTTGTCCCTAAGCAAGTACTGAAACATAGGAAGAATGAATGAAAGAGCAAGAAGATAATATAGAAGTAGAATTCCTGGTTTATGGGGTTTCATGCATAGCAACTTAGGTTCTTTCCTTTACTAGGTTTCAGGCCTTTATCAAGGCCTTGGTCACTCTCTTGATTACATCCTTTGAGACTTCTTAATTGTTGATCCTTCCTTCTTTTCCAAGGTTTATTACATTCTTCTTTTAGCTAAGTGCTCTGATGAGCGGATAATTTATATGCTTTTTGGCATTGTTTTTAGGTAGTTTTAAGTATGATCTAGTTACTTTTAGGGATGTTTTCATTAGTTTTTATGCTAAATTCACATTTCTGGACTTTACTATGAGTTTGTGTGTTTTTCTATGATTTCAGGTATTTTCTGGCTGAAATTGAGGGTCCTGAGCAAAACTCTGATAGGAGGCTGACAAAGGACTGCTGATGCTGTTGGAATCCGACCTCCCTGCACTCAAAATGAATTTTCTGGAGCTACGGAACTCCAAATGGTGCGCTCTCCACGGCGTTGGAAAGTAGACATCCAGAGCTTTCGAGCAATATATAATAGTCCATACTTTATTCGTAATTAGACGACATAAACTGGCGCTCAACGCCAGTTCTATGCTACATTCTGGAGTCAAACGCCAGAAACACGTCATGAACCAAAGTTGAACGCCCAAAACACGTCACAACTTGGCGTTCAACTCCAAGAGAAGCCTCAGCTCGTGGATAGATCAAGCTCAGCCCAAGCACACACCAAGTGGTCCCCGGAAGTGAATTTATGCATCAATTACTTACTTCTGTAAACACTAGTAGCTAGTTTAGTATAAATAGAACTTTTTACTAGTTTATTAGATGTCTTGGACTATCTAGTTCTTTTGACCATTCGGTCTTTCATGGGGGCTGGCCATTCGGCCATACCTGGACCTTCATCACTCATGTATTTTTAACGGTGGAGCTTCTACACACCATAGATTAAGGGTGTGGAGCTCTGTTGTACCTCGAGTTTTAATGCAAGTACTACTATTTTCTATTCAATTCGACTTATTCTTATTCTAAGATATTTGTTGCACTTCAAGATGATGAATGTGATGATCCGTGACACTCATCATCATTCTCACCTATGAATGCAGGACTGACAACCACTTCCGTTCTACCTTAGACCGGGGGCATATCTCTTGGATTCCTTAATCAGAATCTTCGTGGTATAAGCTGGAATTGATGGCGGCATTCATGGGAATCTGGAAAGTGTAACCTTGTCTGTGGTATTCTGAGTAAGATTCCGGGATTGAATGACTGTGACGAGCTTCAAACTCGCGATTGCTAGGCAAGATGACAAACACAAAAGAATCAAGGGATTCTATTCCAACATGATCGAGAACCGACAGATGATTAGTCGTGCTGTGACAGAGCATTTGGACCATTTTCACTGAGAGGATGGGATGTAGCCATTGACAACGGTGATGCCTTACATACAGCTTGCCATAGAAAGGAGTGACAAAGATTGGATAAAAGTAGTAGGAAAGCAGAGATTCAGAAGGAACATAGCACCTCCATACACTTATCTGAAATTCCCCTCATTGAATTACATGAGTAACTCTATCTTTATTTTCTGTTTAATTTATTATTATTATTCAAAAAACCAATAATCTCTTAATATAGTTGAATCCGCCTGACTGGGATTTACAAGATGACCATAGCTTGCTTCATACCAACAATCTCTGTGGGATCGACCCTTACTCACGTAAGGTATTACTTGGACGACCCAATACACTTGCTGGTTAGTTGTGCGGAGTTGTGACAAAATGTGATTTATGTTTGAGAGCACCAAGTCTTTGGAGCCATTGTTGATGATCACAATTTCGTCCACCAAGTTTTTGGCGCCGTTGCCAGGGATTATTCGAGTATGGACAACTGACGGTTCATCTTGTTGCTCAGATTAGGTAATTTTCTTTTTATTTTCTTTTCAAAAAAGTTTTCAAAAATCTTTCAAAAATTTGTCTTTATTTTCGTTTTTCTAAATAATATTTTCGAAAAAAATAATAATAAAAATACAAAAAAAATCATAAAATCATAAAAACCCAAAAATATCTTGTGTTTCTTGTTTGGGTCTTGAGTCAATTTTTAAGTTTGGTGTCAATTGCATGTTTTTAAAAATTTTATGCATTATTTTTCGAAAATTCATGCATTCATGGTGTTCTTCATGATCTTCAAGTTGTTCTTGGTAAGTCTTCTTGTTTGATCTTGATGTTTTCTTGTTTTGAATCTTTTGTTGTTTTTCATGTGCATTTTTGCATTCATATTGTCTAAGCATTAAAGATTTCTAAGTCTAGTGTCTTGCATGTTTTCTTTGCATAAAAAATTTTTCAAAAATATGTTCTTGAAGTTCATCATGATCCTCAAAGTGTTCTTGGTGTTCATCTTGACATTCATAGTGTTCTTGCATGCATCATGTTGTTTTGATTCATAATTTTCATGTTGTGAGTCATTTTTGTTGTTTTTCTCTCTCCTCATTAAAAATTCAAAAAAATCAAAAAAATATCTTTTCCTTTTTTTTCTCAAAATTTCGAAAATTTTGGTTGACTTAGTCAAAAATTTTTAAAATTAGTTGTTTCTTGTAAGTCAAGTCAAATTTTCAAATTTTAAAAATCTTATCTTATTAAAACTTTTTCAAAAATCAAATCTTTTTCATTTTTTTTGTAATTTTCGAAAATTTAATTTTTTAAAATATTTTTCAAAAATCTTTTTCTTAATTTTATCTTTATTTTCGAAAATTATGCTAACAATTAATGTGATTGGTTCAAAAATTTGAAGTTGTTAATTTCTTGTTAAGAAAGGTTCAATCTTTAAATTCTAGAATCTTATCTTTTAGTTTCTTATTAGTTAAGTAATTAATTTTAACTTTAAAAATTAAATCTATCTTATCTTATCTTTTATATCATATCTTTTTCAAAATTTTATCTTTTTCAAAAATTTCATTTTAAAATATCTTTTCTAACTTCTTATCTTCTTATCTTTTCAAGTTTGATTTTCAAATCTTTTTCAACTAACTATTTGACTTTTTGTTTGTTTCTTATCTTTTTCAAAACCACCTAACTACTCTCCCCTCTCTAATTTTCGAAAATACCTCCCTCTTTTTCAAAAAAATTCTTTTTAATTAACTAATTGTTTTAAATTTTAATTTTAATTCTATCTCATCTTTAATTTTTGAAAATCATTAACTCCTTTTCAAAATTAATTTTCAAATTCTCTCTCCCATCTTCTTCTATTTATTTATTCATTTACTAACACTTCTCTTCACCTCTCTTCATCTCCAATCACTGCCTCTATCCTTACCCTTGTGTTTGGATTCTCCTTTCTTTATTCTTTTCTTCTTCTACTAATAATAAGGATCCTCTTTACTGTGACATAGAGGATTTCTCTTCTTTTCTTGTTCTCTTCTCTTTCATATGAGCAGGAACAAGGAAAAAAATACTCTTGTTGAAGCTAATCCTGAACCTGAAAGGATTCTGAAGAGGAAACTAAGAGAAGCTAAATTACAACAATCTAGAGGAAACTTTTCTGAAAATTTCGAACAAGAGAAGGAGATGGCAGCCGAACCCAACAACAATAATCCAAGGAGGATGCTTGGTGGTTTTACTAAACCCACGTCCAACTTTGATAGAAGAAGCATCTCAATTCCTGCCATTGGAGCAAACAATTTTGAGCTGAAACCTCAATTAGTTGCTCTAATGCAATAGAACTGCAAGTTTCATGGACTTCCATCTGAAGATCCTTACTAGTTTTTAACTGAGTTCTTGCAGATTTGTGAGACTGTTAAGACGAATGAAGTAGATCCTGAAGTCTACAGGCTCATGCTTTTCCCTTTTGCTGTAAGAGACAGAGCTAGAATATGGTTGGACTCACAGCCTAAAGATAGCCTGGAATCCTGGATAAGCTGGTCACGGCCTTCTTGGATAAATTCTTTCCTCCTCAAAAGCTGAGCAAGCTTAGAGTGGATGTTCAGACCTTCAAGCAAAAAGATGGTGAATCCCTCTATGAAGCTTAGGAAAGATACAAGCAGATGACCAAAAAGTGTCCTTCTGACATGCTTTCAGAGTGGACCATATTAGATATATTCTATTATGGTCTATCTGAGTTTTCCAAGATGTCATTGGACCACTCTGTAGGTGGATCCATTCACCTAAAGAAAATGCCTGCAGAAGCTCAGGAACTTATTGACATGGTTGCAAATAACCAATTCATGTATACTTCTGAGAGGAATTCCATGAATAATGGGACGCCTCAGAGGAAGGGAGTTCTTGAAATTGATGCTCTGAATGCCATATTGGCTCAGAACAAAGTGTTGACTCAGCAAGTCAACATGATTTTTCAAAATCTGAATGGATGGAAAAATGCATCCAACAGTACTAAAGAGGCATCTTCTGAAGAAGAAGCTTATGATCCTGAAAACCCTGCAATGGCAGAGGTAAATTACATGGGTGAACATTATGGAAACACCTATAATTCATCATGGAGAAATCATCCGAATTTCTCATGGAAGGATCAACAAAAGCCTCAACAAGGCTTTAATAATGATGGAAAAAATAGGCTCAGTAATATCAAGCCTTATCCATCATCTTCTCAGCAACAGATAGAGAATTATGAACAGAATACCTCTAACTTAGCAAACTTAGTCTCTGATCTATCTAAGGCCACTTTAAGTTTCATGAATGAAACAAGGTCCTCTATCAGAAATCTGGAGGCACAAGTGGGCTAGCTGAGTAAGAAAATCATTGAAACCCCTTCTAGTACTCTCCCAAGCAATACTGAAGAAAATCCAAAAAGAGAGTGCAAGGCCATTGATATAATCATTATGGCCGAATGCAAGGAGGAGGGAGAGGACGCGAATCCCAATGAGGAAGATCTCATGGGACGTCTCTCAAGCAGGAAGGAGTTCTCTATTGAGGATCTAAAGGAATCTGAGGCTCATATAGAGACCATAGAGATTCCATTAAATCTCCTTCTGCCATTCATGAGCTCTGAAGATTATTCTTCCTCTGAAGAGGATGCAGATGTAACTGGAAAGCAAGTTGCTCAATATCTAGGAGCCATCATGAAGCTGAATGCCAAGTTATTTGGTAATGAGACTTGGGAAGGTGAACCTCCCTTGCTCATTAGTGAACTTAATACATGGATTCAGCAAACTTTACCTCAAATGAAACAAGATCCTGGGAAATTCTTAATACCCTGTACCATAGGCACCATGACCTTTGAAAAAGCTCTGTGTGACCTAGGGTCAGGCATAAATCTTATGCCACTCTCTGTAATGGAGAAGCTGGGGATCATTGAGGTACAGCCTGCCTTATTCTCATTACAATTGGCAGACAAGTCAATAAGACAAGCTTATGGATTAGTAGAGGACGTGTTGGTAAAGGTTAAAGGCCTTTACATTCCTGCTGATTTCATAATCTTAGACACTAGGAATGAGGAGGATGAATGCATCATCCTTGGAAGACCTTTCCTAGCCATAGCAGAAGCTGTGATAGATGTTAACAGAGGAGAATTAGTCCTTCAATTGAATGGGGACTACCTTGTATTTAAGGCACATAGCTATCCTTCTGTAACAAGGGAGAGTAAGCATGTAGAGCTTCTCTCAGTACAAAGTCAAACAGAGCCCCCACAGTCAAACTCTAAGTTTGGTGTTGGTAGGCCACAACCAAACTCTAAGTTTGGTGTTGAATCCCCACAACCAAACTCTAAGTTTGGTGTTGGGACAATACAACATTGACTTGATCACCTGTGAGGCTCCATGAGAGCCCACTGTCAAGCTATTGACATTAAAAAAGCGCTTATTGGGAGGCAATCCAATTTTTATTTATCTAATTTTATTTTTTATTTTATTGTTCTTTTATGTTTTATTAGGTTCATGATCATGTGGAGTCACGAAAAAAATATTAAAATTAAAAACAGAATAAAAAACAGCAGAAAAAAATACACCCTGGAGGAAGGACTTACTAGCGTTTAAATACCAGTAAGGAGCATCTGGCTGGCGTTCAATGCCAGAACAGAGCATGGATCTGGCGCTGAATGCCAGAAACAAGCAACATCCTAGCGTTCAAACGCCAGGAATGCACCCTGACGATAGCTGGCGCTGAACGCTAGAAACAAGCATGGAACTGGCGTTCAACGCCAGAAACGTGCTGCACATGGGCATTGAACGCCCAGAACATGCATCACTTCGGCGTTTAAATTCCAGAATTGCATGGAAAGGCATTTTACATGCCTAATTGGTGCAGCGATGTAAATCCTTGAGACCTCAGGATCTGTGGACCCCACAGGATCCCCACCTACCATATTCTTTCCTCTTCTCAACATTCATCCTCTCTTTCCAATAAACACTCTTCCCCAAAATCCTTCACTAATCACCTCAATCTCTCTTCCCAACTACACCCTTCACCACTCACATCCATCCACTCTTTCTCATAAACCCCACCTACCTTCAAAATTCAAATTTCTTTCCCACCCAAACCCACCCTAAATGGCCGAACCTACTCCTTCTCCCCTCACTATATAAACCCCTCAATTCTTCTTCATTTTCACACAACACAAACCTCTCTTCTCCTTCTTGGCCGAATACACCTCTCCCCTTCTCCTCCATATTTTCTTCTTCTTCTTCTTCCCTTCTTTCATCTCTTGCTCGAGGGCGAGCAATATTCTAAGTTTGGTGTGGTAAAAGCATAGCTTTTTTATTTTTCCATAACCATTGATGGCACCTAAGGCTAGAGAATCCTCTAGAAAAGGGAAAGGGAAGACAAAAGCTTCCACCTCCGAGTCATGGGAGATGGAAAGATTCATCTCTAAAGCCCATCAAGACCACTTCTATGATGTTGTGGCCAAGAAGAAGGTGATCCCCGAGGTCCCTTTCAAGCTCAAGAAAAATGAGTATCCGGAGATCCGACATGAGGTCCAAAGAAAAGGTTGGGAAGTTCTAACTAACCCCATCCAACAAGTCGGAATCTTAATGGTTCAAGAGTTCTATGCCATTGCATGGATCACTTGGAACCATGATCAAAGTAAGAACCCGAACCCAAAGAATTATCTTACAATGGTTTGGGGGAAATACTTAGATTTTAGTCCGGAAAATGTGAGGTTGGCGTTCAACTTGCCCATGATGCAAGGAGATGCACACCCCTACACTAGAAGGGTTAACTTTAATCAAAGGTTGGACCAAGTCCTTATGGACATATGTGTGGAAGGAGCTCAATGGAAAAGAGATTCCAAAGGCAAGCCAGTTCAACTAAGAAGACTGGACCTCAAGCCTGTGGCTAGAGGATGGTTGGAGTTCATCCAACACTCCCTCATCCCTACTAGCAACCGATCTGAAGTTACTGTGGATTAGGCCATCATGATTCATAGCATCATGAATGGAGAGGAAGTAGAAGTTCATGAAGTCATCTCCCATGAATTCTACAAAATAGCCGATAAGTCCTCTACTTTGGCAAGGCTAGCTTTTCCTCATCTTAATTGCCATCTATGTTACTCAGCTGGAGTTATCATAGAAGGAGACATCCTCATTGAGGAGGACAAGCCCATCACTAAGAAAAGGATGGAGCAAACAAGAGATCCCACTCATGGAACCGAAGAGACGCATGAGGAAGCTCATCACCAAGAAATCGCGGAGATGCCTCAAGGGATGTACTTTCCTCCCAACTATTGGGAACAACTCAACACTTCCTTAGAATATTTGAGTTACAATGTGGATCAATTAATGGTAGAACATCAAGAGCACTCCATCATTCTCCATGAAATTAAAGAAGATCAAAGAGCAATGAGAGAGGAGCAACAAAGGCAAGGAAGGGACATAGAAGAGCTTAAGGACATCATTGGTCCTTCAAGAAGAAGACGCCACTAAGGTGGATTCATTCCTTGTTCTTATTTTTTTCTGTTTTTCGTTTTTATCTATGTTTTATGTCTCTACTTCATGATCATTAGTATGTAGTAACTATGTCTTAAAGCTATGAATAAATTCCATAAATCCTTCACCTCTCTTAAATAAAAAATATTTTTAATTCAAAAGAACAAGAAGTACATAAATTTCGAAAATTGTCCTTGAATTTAGTTTAATTATATTGATGTGGTGATAATACTTTTTGTTTTCTGAATGAATGCTTAAACAGTGCATATTTTTTATCTTGTTGTTTATGAAGGTTAAAATTGTTGGCTCTTGAAAGAATGATGAAAAAGAGAAATGTTATTGATGATCTGAAAAATCATAAAATTGATTCTTGAAGCAAGAAAAAGCAGTGAATAGCAAAAGCTTGCGAAAAAAAAAGTGGCGAAAAAAATTTAAAAAAAAAAAGAAGAAGCAAGCAGAAAAAGCCAATAGCCCTTAAAACCAAAAGGCAAGGGTAAAAAGGATCCAAGGCTTTGAGCATCAGTGGATAGTTTGCCCAAGGAAATAAAATCCAGGCCTAAGCGGCTAAATCAAGCTGTCCTTAACCATGTGCTTATAGCATGCAGGTCCAAGTGAAAAGCTTGAGACTGAGTGGTTAAAGTCGTGATCCAAAGCAAAAAGAGTGTGCTTAAGAGCTCTAGACACCTCTAACTAGGGACTCTAGCAAAGCTGAGTCACAATCTGAAAAGGTTCACCCAGTCATGTGTCTGTGGCATTTATGTATCTGGTGGTAATACTGGAAAACAAAATGCTTAGGGCCACGGCCAAGACTCATAAAAGTAGCTGTGTTCAAGAATCAACAAACTTAACTAGGAGAATCAATAACACTATCTGAAATTCTAAGTTCCTATAGAAGCCAATCATTCTAAACTTCAAAGGAAAAAGTGAGATGCAAAAACTGTTCAGAAGCAAAAAGCTACAAGTCCCGCTCATCTAATTAGAATTAATATTCATTGATATTTTGGGATTTATAGTATATTCTCTTCTTTTTATCCTAATTGATTTTTAGTTGCTTGGGGACAAGCAACAATTTAAGTTTGGTGTTGTGATGAGCGGATAATTTATACGCTTTCTGGCATTGTTTTTAGGTAGTTTTTAGTATGATCTAGTTACTTTTAGGGATGTTTTCATTAGTTTTTATGCTAAATCCACATTTCTAGACTTTACTATGAGTTTGTGTATTTTTCTGTGATTTCAGATATTTTCTGGCTGAAATTGAGGGACCTGAGCAAAACTCTGATAGGAGGCTGACAAAGGACTCCTGATGCTGTTGGAATCCGACCTCCCTGCATTCAAAATAGTTTTTTTGGAGCTACAGAACTCCAAATGGCGCGTTCTCAATGGCGTTGGAAAGTAGACATCCAAAGATTTCCAGCATTATATAATAGTTCATACTTTATTCATAATTAGACAACATAAACTGGCGCTCAACACCAGTTCCATGCTGTATTCAGGAGTCAAATGCCAGAAACACGTCACGAACCAGAGTTGAACGCCCAAAACACATCACAACTTGGCGTTCAACTCCAAGAGAAGTCTCAGCTAGTGGATAGATCATGCTCAGCCCAAGCACACACCAAGTGGGCCCAGGAAGTGAATTTATGCATCAATTACTTACTTCTGTAAACCCTAGTAGCTAGTTTAGTAAAAATAGAACTTTTTACTAGTTTATTAGATGTCTTGGACTATCTAGTTCTTTTGACCATTTGGTCTTTCATGGGGGCTGGCCATTCGGCCATACCTGGACCTTCATCACTCATGTATTTTCAACGGTGGAGTTTCTACACACCACAGATTAAGGGTGTGGAGCTCTGCTGTACCTCGAGTTTTAATGCAAGTACTACTATTTTCTATTCAATTCAACTTATTCTTATTTTAAGATATTCGTTGCAATTCAACGTGATGAATGTGATGATCCGTGACACTCATCATCATTCTCACCTATGAATGCGTGACTGACAACCACTTCCGTTCTACCTTAGACCGGGCGCATATCTCTTGGATACCTTAATCAGAATCTTCGTGGTATAAGCTAGAATTGATGGCGGCATTCATGGGAATCCGAAAAGTCTATCCTTGTCTGTGGTATTCCGAGTAGGATTCCAGGATTGAATGACTGTGACGAGCTTCAAACTCGCGATTGCTAGGCGTGATGACAAACGCAAAAGAATCAAGGGATTCTATTCCAACATGATCGAGAACCGACAAATGATTAGCCGTGCTGTGACAGAGCATTTGGACCATTTTCACTGAGAGGATGGGATGTAGCCATTGACAACGGTGATGCCCTACATACAGCTTGCCATAGAAAGGAGTGACAAAGATTGGATAAGAGCAGTAGGAAAGCAGAGATTCGGAAGGAACACAGCACCTCCAAACACTTATCTGAAATTCCCATCATTGAATTACATGAGTAACTCTATCTTTATTTTTTGTTTAATTTATTATTATTATTCAAAAAACCAATAATCTTTTAATATAGTTGAATCCGCCTGACTGGGATTTACAAGATGACCATAGCTTGCTTCATACCAACAATCTCTGTGGGATCGACCCTTACTCACGTAAGGTATTACTTGGATGACCCAGTACACTTGCTGGTTAGTTGTGCGAAGTTGTGACAAAGTGTGATTTATGTTTGAGAGCACCAAGTCTTTGGAGCCATTGTTGATGATCTCAATTTCGTCCACCATGCTCTGTAAGAGGGCGACTCTTTATGATAAGCTTTCAATCAACACTCCCGAACCAGTTGGCTCAAGGTGCTAGGTTTTAAGACACCCCTACGGACTTACTCCCCCAAGTCTCTTTCCCTCATACATACACACCACAGGCACATGGTTTGTTATTTTTCTTTCTTGAGACCTTGGTGTCCAGCACCTCTTTAGGTTACTAAGTGTTTTGTAGCAAAGGTCACTATTGATAGTGGACTTTCAGCTGATAATCCTTGATCAGTTAATCCAAGTTACCAAGTGATGAGGCACCCCTAAGAGCTTATTCATCCAAGCATATCCCTTGCACATGAACTCCACAGACACATGCCTCAATCTTAAAACCCTTGGTGCCTAGCATTGTTTCTTATTGTGTTTCTTTCCTTTTTACTTTTATTGCTCTTTCTCTTTTCTTATTGGGATCTTATTATTTAGTTAGTCTCATAGGATGTGTTTCAAGCATAGGATTCAGGGTAGATAGTTGCCTTCTTTCCTTGTTTGGTGAACCAACTTTGCTTACTAATCATCCTACCACAAACATTCAGAACCTACTTCACGAAATAACTCCACTCTTGTTCTTTTCATAGCATTTTCTTTTTGATTAACTTAAAGGACAAGCATACAAGTAAGAAAGGTGGAAATGAACACTAGAGATATTAAGCTCAATAAACATAAACCTAAGCATTGAAAAACTTAAATGCAGAATTAAAAATCCTAAGCTACCATGGAAGCATGTTCTACTTCATACATGATTTTCCTTATTAAAAGCTTTGAAAGAGATCGAACTAAGAAGGAACTTCACCACCTTTCACTTATTGGAATGCTCATGTTTTTCTGCTTCCTTGTCCTCTTTATGTTTACTTTGTCCGCTTGTGCTTCCTCTCATCCGATTCATTCTAGCAATTTTCCAATCTTCCAGTGCCTTCCTTACTGACTCATAACTCTGTTCGGCTCTTTCGCGCTCCACTCGTGCTAATTCATCCTTTACATCCTCATATTTTGTGATCCCAGGATGCAATACAGGTAGTTGTCCTCCTAGGTATCCAAGCCTGGCTTGGGTATTCACATGATATCCAGTCTCACTCATGTAGACTCCTTCCGAGAATGCTTTGTATTCATCGAAAAGATCTGTTTGTTCTCTTTGTTTCCTAAGCATCTCATGAATGTGTGCACCTTGATGTGCTTAGATGTTGATTAGCCTTTGGATGGCTTCTTGTTGTTGATCTTGCTTCTAGTTCAAGTTATGGAAGGATTCACTCCACTGTCTCCCTTGTTCCAATTGCTGGTCCATCAATTATTTTTGTCATTCCCCTTGCTGATTCATCCATCTAGAGAGTGATTCTTCTTGGCGGTCCATTAATTGCATTTGAAACTCTTTCTGTTCCCCCTGATTTTCCATGCATTGCCTAGATAAGGTATCAATAGCCTTTTGTAATTGGTGCATGCTTAAGGTGGCTGGGACTTGCTCCTGTGGATGTTGTCCTTCTTCAGTTTGATGGGCTGGCCTCTTTCTTACCCTTCGCTGAGGTAGTGGAGTTGCAGCAGCATGCATCCGACGATAAGTGATTGGAAGGCCAACCTTTATCCACTCGGGGTTTTCATCCTCAAATATCACCCTAGCATGGTTGCAAAGACGGAGAATAGTGCTGGGATAACCCAACTTTCCTCCAGAATCGCTCTTCTCAGCAAGCTTCCGAATGCCTTAGGCTATGAGTTCATGAACCTTGATTTCTCCTCCCTTCATTAAGCATTGCACCATTGTTGCTCTCTTAAGGTTTACCTCTGAGTTGTTTCCTGCTGGGAGGATAGATCTCCTTATGATTTCAAACCACCCTTTGGCTTCACGGAGGAGGTCTCCTCTTTTTATAAATCTGGGTTTCCTATTGGGGTCTCTGTCCCAATCTGCTCCTTGCACACAGATATCCTGTATAATCTGGTCGTGGTTGGGTTTGTTTTCTATTCTTGAGTGATAGCTCTCCTCTGAAAAGGGTATGCTTCGCAACTTCATCACTCTCATGATGCTCATGGGACTAAAATCCACCATGACCCCTCTCACGAAACTTGTATAGGATTCATTCGCCTTATCATGTCTAACTGCATTTGCATAAAACTCTCTCACCAGAGTTGCGTTCACCCTTGTAATCGGATCGGTGAGGAGCTCCCATCGACGTTTTTCCACCTTTTCTGTGATTTTTGGGCACTCAGTTCGTGTGACTTGAAACGTAATTCATATATGATTTCTTTGTCAGCCATCCAACCAAATTGTAGTGCATGGTAGAAGGTTCTAAATTGCTTTTCATCAAAAGGAGGCTGCTCTATGGGTTCCTTCCCCTTTTGTCTCTTTGAGCTTGATGATGCCTGATAAACCCCTATTTCATGGTTTATCTTGTGCTCAATTGAGTGGTTTTTATCAAGTCCTTGCCCACTTATTCATATGATTTGCATGGTTTTACATTCTCCTTCTTAATTTTGTGCTATGATTGAAAACATGCTTCTTTGATCTTAATTTAGCTAATATTAATCCTCTCTTATTACCATTGGATACCTTGATATGTGTGTTAAGTGATTTCAGAGATTACAGGGCAAGAATGACTCAGAGGATGGAAAGGAAGCATGCAAAAGTGGAAGGAATACAAGAAGTAGAAGAAACTGCTAAGCTGTCCAGCTTGACTCTCTCGCACTAAAATGACTAGAACATGAGCTAAAGAGGTCCAAATGACGTGGTTCCACTTGCGTTGGAAAGCTAACGTCCGGGGCTTTGATTTGATATATAATTTCTCATAGTGTCCGTACCGCTAGGCAACACCAACGCGTGATCGACGCGGACGCGTGGCATCTGCGAAAATCAGCGTGGAAAAATTCGTTTCTAGCGAATCCTGGGCTATTTCCGGCCCGGTTTCAAGCCCAGAAAACACAGATTAAAGGCTGCAAAATGGAGGAATAAAGGGATACTTCAGATCAGACTCATAACTCACAATTTTAGTTTTAGATGTAGTTTTTAGAGAGAGAGAGAGGCTCTCTCCTCTCTCTTAGGATTTAGGATTAGGATTTTCAGAACTTAAGAATATCTTCATCTTCTTCAAATTACAGGTTCAATGTTCCTTTAAGTTATTTTCTATTTTTATTTTATTACTTTAATTAATATTTATCTTTTCAATTTAGCTTATGAATCTTTCCATGTTAGCTTTGAATTTATGTTTAGATGTAGTTTGATTGTGAGTTGATTGAAAGGAGAACCTTGAGTTAGAATACTCAATAGTTCAATTGTAATTGGGTTTATTGTTGGCTGGCTCTCTAGTCATTGACACTAATCCTTCCCAATTGATAGGATTAAAACTTGTGAATAGAAGTAGACTTCCAACTTACTTGACCTTCCTCTACCTAGTAAAGGATAACTAAGTAGAAACAACCTTCAATTATCAATTGTTCTTGGGGGAACTCCAACAAGGATAGAACTTCCAATTAATCTCTCTTAATCAAGATTTTTTATTGCTATTATTCTATTCTTTTGCCATTTACTATTGTTGCTTTTTATCTTATACATTAAAAACCCAAAATTTTACCTTTTTCATAGCCAATAATAAGTCATACCTCCCTGCAATTCCTTGAGAAGACGACCCGAGGTTTAAGTACTCGGTTATCAATTTTATTGGGTTTGCTTAGTGACAAACAAAACTTTTGTACGAAAGGAACCATACATACTTCCCATCTATACCACCTCACCTCCCCACTATTCCATCCCAGCTGTCTCCAGTGTACATCATCAACAAAATCTTGTCCCTAGAGCATATGGAGCTTATCAACAAGGCCAATGGACATAGGTTCACTGCAAGGGGGGAAGATTTCAAGCACTATCAGCCACCTTGACAAGGACCAAACGTCAAGCTAATGACGCTAAAGAAGCGCATCATGGGAGGCAGCCCATGTTCTATGCCCTCTTCTTTTAATTTCAAATAGTAGTAATAAAGCTAATTTCATGGATTTTTAAATCAATTTTGAGGACCAATATAAGACCCCTTTACATGCAGCATATAGTACATGATAAGTTTGGTGTTCAAGGCACACCAAGTAGGCTTGAACACACTTTATGAGGTAAAATTATTCCCCAAACTTGTTGCACCATATGATCACAAACAAGTTTGGTGTACTAACGTTGCATGCATGGGAAATTTAGTGGTTGATTGATTTGGATTCATGGAAAGCATTTAGTCATTTAAGAACAAAAGAAAAAGATATTTTTTTTTAGCTAGCTCACACCTTAAGTTTTCCCACCAAAAATTTCAATTAACCATTTGCATTCCTTTTTTTTCGTGTATAGGGAATCAAAAGGGACATTGATGGTACTTGATAGGACAATTAAGGAAAGGAGATTTGGCCACTATACCAAGGAAATATCACACTTGTCTTCAAGGGGAATATCTTTGGAAGTGTTGCCATGCAACATTGGGAGTTGGATAGCTTTGGAGACCGAACCAAGACCCTCATAAAAGAGATGATCCTTGTGCTCATTCAATACCAAACCACAACTGTCCACTATCAAACAACACCATCAATCCACACCATTCAATCATTTGCCACCTTCCTATATAAATCCCTTGACAAAAACTCTCCGTACACACTTCATACTATCATTACTCTCCCTTCCTTCTCTCAGACACACACACTTCATCCTCCACTTTACCGAAAGTTTCATGCACGCTCTCCTAGCCACGTCTAGTGAACCGCAACCACACATCAACCATCTTGCATGGCATCATCAAGTTCCAAGAGACGAAAAGGAAAGGAGCCCATGGAGCAACCTCTTTTCGACGCCGGGAGATTTAAAACTGCCTTCCTTGAGCTTCAATATGAACGGATCAAGAACAAGAAAATACTGCCAGAGTTGACATTCCAATTTAATGAGGATGAGTGCCCTAAAATCAGAGAAAAGATTGTACAGAGGGGTTGGCAAAAGC